>NW_026990945.1:0-32357 GCF_036250125.1 Pseudopipra pipra
TCATCATTTGTTTGTTTATTCATTCGTTTACACTTAAACTCACCCCATTTTTTCCTTTCATCATTTGTTTGTTTATTCATTCGTTTACACTTAAACTCACCCCATTTTTTCCTTTCATCATTTGTTTGTTTATTCATTCGTTTACACTTAAACTCACCCCACTACCTTCTACCCATTTCCCCGCCTAATTGGCAACCTTAACTATTTTCTTTCCCCTTCCAACCCCACCACCCCAATTAACACTTTTTTCCTACACTCCTCTAATAATTAACCCCAAATCTTATCCCCTTACCCCTCAGAAAAAAAGGAATCAAACCCTTATCACCAACTCCCAAAGCTGGTATTTTCATTAAACTATTTTCTGAATTTGCCCCCTTAAACCGCCCGAATTGCCCCCCGAGATAATCCTCGCACAAGCTCTAGCACAACAAACAACGTCAACAACAAGCCCCAACCTGCAACTAAAAATTGCCCCACCCCCCAAGAATAAAACATAGCCGCACCCTCAAAATCTAGCCGAACTGGCAAAACACCCCCACTATCCACCGTATCCAACCCCAATCACCGTAACCCTGATAACCCCATAACAAACACCCCTCCCCCCAGCGCTAAAACTAACCCAACCCCATACCCCACAACCCGCCAGTCCCCTCAAGCTTCAGGATACGGATCCGCTGCTAATGAAACCGAATACACAAAAACCACTAACATCCCACCCAAATATACTAAAAATAACACCAATGACACAAAAGACACCCCCAAACTCATTAACCATCCACACCCTACAACAGACGCTAACACCAACCCAACCACTGCATAATAAGGAGAAGGATTAGAAGCCACTGCCAACCCCCCCAAAATAAAACTAACACTTAAAAAAAGTATAAAATACGTCATAACAATTCCTGCTTGGCTTCTACCCAAGACCTTTGGCCTGAAAAACCACCGTTGTAATTTCAACTACAAGAACACATAATCTTAACTAAACCTACTTATTCAATCCAACAATCAAACCTCCTTCTACACTTCCAATTGCTCAACCAACACATTTTTGTTATCCACCAAACTATTTCCCCAACCACCTAAAACCCACTAACCGAACCAATCCTAAATCAACATCAACTACCTCCATAACTAAAACATAAACCCTAATAATAACCACTTGACCCAAAAACAATCCTAGTTCTTGTAGCTTACAATAAAGCATAACACTGAAGATGTTAAGACGGCTATTACACATACCCAAGGACAAAAAAGACTTAGTCCTAACCTTACAGTTAGTTCTTGCCAAATATATACATGCAAGTATCCGCGCCCCAGTGAAAATGCCCTCAATACCTTAAAAAGACAGTAGGAGCAGGCATCAGGCACACTTCCCCAATTGCAGCCCAAAACGCCTTGCATCGCCACACCCCCAAGGGTACTCAGCAGTAATTAATATTAAGCAATAAGTGTAAACTTGACTTAGTTAAAGCAACTTATCAGGGTTGGTAAATCTTGTGCCAGCCACCGCGGTCACACAAGAAACCCAAATTAACTTTATACGGCGTAAAGAGTGGCTTTTCACTATCACTTCAACTAAGACTGACATGCAACCAAGCTGTTATAAGCATAAGATGCATTTAATACTCCCATAAAAACGATCTTAGTCCCATGATCAACAAAACCCCACGAAAGCCAGGACACAAACTGGGATTAGATACCCCACTATGCCTGGCCCTAAATCCCGATGCTTTCACCACTTAAGCATCCGCCTGAGAACTACGAGCACAAACGCTTAAAACTCTAAGGACTTGGCGGTGCTCCAAACCCACCTAGAGGAGCCTGTTCTATAATCGATAACCCACGATACACCCAACCATCCCTAGCCAAATCAGCCTATATACCGCCGTCGTCAGCTCACCCCTAAACTGAGGGTTCAACAGTGAGCACAATAGCAACCCCACCCGCTAATAAGACAGGTCAAGGTATAGCTCATGGGGTGGTAGAAATGGGCTACATTTTCTAGCATAGAAAACCCCTTCCCACGACAGGGAGCGTGAAACCACTCCCAAAAGGCGGATTTAGCAGTAAAGCAGGATAATAATGCCCCCTTTAAGTTGGCTCTGAAGCACGTACATACCGCCCGTCACCCTCCTCACAAGCTACAACCAATCTTATTCATAATAGGCTCTCAAGCTAAAGATGAGGCAAGTCGTAACAAGGTAAGTGTACCGGAAGGTGCACTTAGTTTACCAAGACGTAGCTATAAAAAAAGCATTCAGCTTACACCTGAAAGATATCTGCTCCTCACCAGATCGTCTTGAAGCCTAACTCTAGCTCTGCTACCAAATTACATATGAACTAAACCATGCCACCCACTAAATCAAAGCATTCTCTCACTTAACCTAGTATAGGCGATAGAAAGGTGAACTCAAGACGCGATAGAGACCATGTACCGTAAGGGAAAAATGAAATAACAATGACAAGCCAAGCGCTAAATAGCAAAGACCAATCCTTGTACCTTTTGCATCATGATTTAGCAAGAACTTCCCAAGCAAAATGCCAATTTAAGCTTGCCGCCCCGAAACCCAAGCGAGCTACTTACGAGCAGCTATTTACTGAGCAAACCCGTCTCTGTTGCAAAAGAGTGGGATGACTCGTTAGTAGTGGTGAAAAGCCAATCGAGCTGGGTGATAGCTGGTTGCCTATGAAACGAACCTTAGTTCTCTCTTAATTCACCCCCCCAGGACTATATTCAACCCACATGAAATGAATTAAGGGTTATTTAAAGGAGGTACAGCTCCTTTAAAAAAGAGCACACTCTCTTCCAGCGGATAAATTAAATTGTTCCTCAACTGTGGGCCTTCAAGCAGCCACCATTAAAGAGTGCGTCAAAGCTCTGTACCTAAAAATCCTAATCTTCCTATGACTCCCTCTTCCTTAATAGGCTAACTTATGATAAATAAGAGAATTAATGCTAAAATAAGTAACTAGGGACCCCCCCCTCTACGGCACAAACTTACATTATAACATTATTAACAAACTACAGGATATTTTCTAACCCTAACAAGATCCTATATCTAAAACCTTGTTAACCCACCTACGGAGTGCCTCTCAAAGACGATTTAAATCTGTAAAAGGAACTAGGCAAAACCAAGGCCCGACTGTTTACCAAAAACATAGCCTTTAGCTAAGTCAAGTATTAAAGGTGAAGCCTGCCCAGTGACAATAAGTTCAACGGCCGCGGTATCCTAACCGTGCAAAGGTAGCGCAATCAATTGTCCCATAAATCGGGACTTGTATGAATGGCTTAACGAGGTCTTAACTGTCTCCTACGGATAATCAGTGAAATTGATCTTCCTGTGCAAAAGCAGGAATAACTTCATAAGACAAGAAGACCCTGTGGAACTTTAAAACCTGCTACCATCCCCACCAACAATTTTCCTCCACAGGACCCACTCCCTCGGATTTTACTGGTACGCATTTTTTGGTTGGGGCGACCTTGGAGATAAACTTAACCTCCAAAAACCGGATAACCCATCTTGACCAAGAACAACTCATCAACGTGCTAATAGTAGCCAGACCCAATATTATTGATTAATGAACCTAGCTACCCCAGGGATAACAGCGCAATCTCCTTCAAGAGCCCACATCGACAAGGAGGTTTACGACCTCGATGTTGGATCAGGACATCCTAGTGGTGCAACCGCTACCAAGGGTTCGTTTGTTCAACGATTAACAGTCCTACGTGATCTGAGTTCAGACCGGAGCAATCCAGGTCGGTTTCTATCTATGTAATAACTCCTTCTAGTACGAAAGGACCGAAGAAGTAAGGCCTATGCTACAGGCACGCCTTCGCACCCAGTAATGAACCCAACTAAATTACCAAGAGCCCTACCATAACCCCTTCCTAGAAAAGGACCGCTAGCGTGGCAGAGCTTGGCAAATGCAGAAGGCTTAAGCCCTTTACCCAGAGGTTCAAATCCTCTCCCTAGCTCCACATAAAACATATGGCAACTCACTTAGTCCTGATTTACCTCATTATATCACTATCCTATGCTTTATCCATCCTCATCGCCGTAGCATTCCTAACCCTGGTTGAACGCAAAGTTCTAAGTTATATACAAGCCCGAAAAGGACCTAACATTGTAGGACCATTTGGCCTATTACAACCTATAGCAGATGGAGTAAAACTGTTCATTAAAGAACCAATCCGTCCATCAACTTCATCCCCTTACCTATTTATAGCTACCCCTATCCTAGCCCTTCTCTTAGCAATTACAATCTGACTGCCTCTCCCCCTACCATTTCCCCTCACTGACCTAAACCTAGGTATACTTTTCCTCCTGGCCCTCTCCAGCTTAGCAGTTTACTCAATTCTATGATCAGGGTGGGCCTCTAATTCAAAATATGCTCTGATTGGCGCCCTCCGAGCAGTCGCACAAACCATTTCCTATGAGGTTACCCTAGCCATTATTCTCCTATCTGTAATTATTCTAAGTGGTAATTATACCCTTAACACCCTTGCTATTACACAAGAACCTCTTTACCTCATTTTCTCCTCCTGACCTCTAGCAATAATATGATATATTTCCTCACTTGCTGAAACAAACCGCGCCCCATTTGACCTAACAGAAGGAGAATCTGAACTAGTCTCAGGGTTTAATGTAGAATATGCTGCAGGTCCATTTGCCTTATTCTTCCTAGCTGAATATGCTAATATTATACTAATAAATGCACTCACAACCATTCTATTCCTGAACCCCAGCTCACTCAATCTCCCTCAAGAATTCTTCCCTCTAACTCTAGCTACAAAAACCCTCCTCCTGTCCGCAGGCTTCTTATGAATCCGCGCCTCTTACCCTCGATTCCGCTATGATCAACTCATACATTTACTCTGAAAAAACTTCCTACCCCTAACACTAGCCTTATGCCTATGACATACTAGCCTCCCTATCTCATATGCAGGCCTACCTCCCTACCTAAGATAACCAAGGAAATGTGCCTGAATCCAAAAGGGTTACTATGATAAAGTAAACATAGAGGTATACCAACCCTCTCATTTCCTAAACTTAGAAAAGTAGGAATCGAACCTACACTAAAGGAATCAAAATCCTCTATACTCCCTCTATATTATTTTCTAGTAAGGTCAGCTAATTAAGCTATCGGGCCCATACCCCGAAAATGATGGTTTAACTCCTTCCCTTACTAATGAATCCTCAAGCTAAATTAATCTCTACAGCAAGCTTACTCTTGGGAACCTCCATCACAATTTCAAGCAACCACTGAATAACAGCATGAATTGGCTTAGAGATTAACACTTTAGCTATCCTTCCCTTAATCTCTAAAACCCACCATCCACGAGCCATTGAAGCTTCTACTAAATACTTTCTGACCCAAGCAACCGCATCCACACTACTCCTATTTGCTAGCATGATCAACGCATGATTTTCTGGTCAATGAGACATCACCCAACTAACCCACCCTATATCATGCATACTATCAACAGTTGCAATTTCAATCAAACTAGGCTTAGTCCCATTCCATTTCTGATTTCCAGAAGTCCTTCAAGGCTCAACCATAACAACATGCCTCCTACTAGCTACAATTATAAAATTTCCACCAATTACCCTATTCTACTTAACATCCCCATCACTTAACTCAACCCTCCTAACTTCAATAGCTATCGCCTCCGCAGCCCTAGGAGGCTGAATAGGGTTAAATCAAACTCAAACTCGCAAAGTCTTAGCCTTTTCATCCATCGCCCACCTTGGATGAATAACTATTATTCTCAACTATGACCCCAATCTAACTTTAATTACCTTTTATCTCTATACCATAACAACTTCCGCTATCTTCCTTATTCTCAACACAACCAATACCCTAAAATTATCCACTGTAATAACCACATGAACCAAAATTCCCCCATTAACTACAATTTTCATGCTCACTCTCCTCTCCCTCGCAGGCCTCCCTCCCCTAACAGGATTTCTACCCAAATGATTAATTATTCAAGAACTCACTAAGCAAGAACTAACTGCAACAGCCACAGCCATTTCTCTACTCTCTTTACTCGGACTTTTCTTCTACCTACGTCTAGCCTACTGTGCAACTATCACACTACCCCCAAACTTCACCAACTACATAAAACAATGACAGACTAACAAACCAACTAATCCCTTAACTACAATCTTTACTTCTCTGTCAATCATACTCCTACCATTATCCCCCATAGTACTTACTATTTCCTAGAAACTTAGGTTACTTAAACCGAAGGCCTTCAAAGCCTTAAACAAGGACCAGCTCTCCTTAGTTTCTGCTAAAATTCACAGGATATTAACCTGTATTTCCTGAATGCAACTCAAGCGCTTTAATTAAGCTAGAATCTCTTTCTAGACAGATGGGCCTCGATCCCATAAAACTTTAGTTAACAGCTAAATGCCCTATCCAACAGGCTTCTGCCTACTAGATCCTGGTGTATATTTGATACACATCAATGAGCTTGCAACTCAACATGAACTTCACTACAGAATCGATAAGAAGAGGAATCAAACCTCTGTAAAAAGGACTACAGCCTAACGCTTCAACACTCAGCCATCTTACCTATGACTTTTATCAACCGTTGACTATTCTCTACCAATCACAAAGACATCGGCACACTTTACCTTATTTTCGGTGCATGAGCTGGTATAATTGGTACAGCCCTAAGTCTCCTCATTCGAGCAGAACTAGGACAACCAGGAACCCTTTTAGGCGATGACCAAATCTATAATGTAATCGTCACCGCACATGCATTTGTTATAATTTTCTTTATAGTAATACCTATTATAATTGGAGGGTTTGGTAACTGACTAGTCCCATTAATAATTGGCGCCCCCGACATGGCATTCCCACGAATAAATAATATAAGCTTCTGACTTCTTCCCCCATCCTTCTTACTACTTTTAGCATCTTCCACAGTTGAAGCTGGGGCCGGGACAGGATGAACAGTATACCCACCCCTAGCTGGAAACCTAGCCCACGCTGGTGCATCAGTAGACCTCGCCATTTTCTCCCTTCACCTAGCAGGTGTCTCCTCTATCCTCGGAGCAATCAACTTTATTACTACAGCAATTAACATAAAACCACCTGCTCTTTCACAATACCAAACCCCCCTATTTGTTTGATCCGTCCTAATCACCGCAGTACTACTTCTCCTCTCCCTACCAGTTCTAGCTGCTGGCATTACAATACTTCTAACAGATCGAAACCTAAACACTACATTCTTCGACCCCGCAGGAGGTGGAGACCCAATTTTATATCAACACTTATTTTGATTTTTTGGACACCCAGAAGTCTACATCCTTATTCTGCCAGGATTCGGAATTATCTCCCACGTCGTAGCCTACTACGCTGGTAAAAAAGAACCCTTCGGCTACATAGGCATAGTCTGAGCCATATTATCTATTGGTTTCCTAGGCTTCATCGTATGAGCCCACCACATATTCACAGTTGGAATGGACGTAGATACCCGAGCATACTTTACATCTGCTACCATAATTATTGCAATTCCTACTGGCATTAAAGTTTTCAGTTGACTAGCCACCCTACATGGTGGGACAATTAAATGAGACCCACCCATACTATGAGCCCTAGGCTTCATTTTCCTCTTCACCATTGGTGGACTAACAGGTATCGTTCTTGCTAACTCCTCCCTAGATATTGCCTTACACGATACCTACTACGTAGTTGCACACTTCCACTACGTACTGTCTATGGGAGCAGTATTCGCCATCTTAGCTGGCTTCACACATTGATTCCCACTATTTACTGGTTACACCCTCCATCCTACGTGAGCTAAAGCCCACTTCGGGGTAATATTCTTTGGGGTTAACCTAACATTCTTCCCACAACATTTCCTAGGTTTAGCTGGTATACCACGTCGATACTCAGACTATCCAGATGCTTATACCTTATGGAATTCCCTATCCTCCATTGGCTCCCTTATCTCCATGATAGCCGTAATTATACTGATATTTATTATCTGAGAAGCCTTCGCATCCAAACGAAAAGTATTACAACCAGAACTTACTTCCACAAACATCGAATGAATTCACGGCTGCCCTCCCCCTTACCACACCTTCGAAGAACCAGCTTTTGTTCAAGTACAAGAAAGGAAGGAATCGAACCCTCATAAGCTGGTTTCAAGCCAACCGCATCTAACCACTCATGCTTCTTTCTTATGGGTTGTTAGTAAAATAATTACATAGTCTTGTCAAGACTAAATCACAGGTGAAAACCCAGTACATCCCACCTTCCACATTATGGCCAACCACTCTCAACTTGGTTTTCAAGACGCTTCATCCCCTATTATAGAAGAACTCATCGAATTTCATGATCATGCCCTAATAGTTGCTCTAGCCATCTGTAGCCTAGTTCTATACCTCCTAGCTCTTATACTCATAGAAAAACTATCCTCTAACACCGTCGACGCACAAGAAGTAGAACTTGTCTGAACAATTCTACCTGCCATCGTCCTAATTATACTAGCCCTCCCATCCCTTCAAATCCTCTACATAATAGACGAAATCGACGAACCCGACCTTACCCTTAAAGCCATTGGTCATCAATGATATTGATCCTATGAATACACAGACTTCAAAGATTTATCCTTTGACTCTTACATGTTACCAACCACAGACCTACCACTTGGTCACTTCCGCCTCCTAGAAGTTGATAACCGCATTGTTATCCCAATAGAATCCCCAATCCGAGTTATCGTCACAGCTGATGATGTCCTCCACTCATGAGCCGTGCCCAGCCTTGGTGTAAAAACCGATGCAATTCCAGGACGACTAAATCAAACTTCCTTCATCACAACCCGCCCTGGAATCTTCTACGGCCAATGCTCAGAAATCTGTGGAGCCAATCACAGCTTCATACCCATTGTAGTGGAATCAGCTCCTCTAACAGACTTCGAAAACTGATCTTCACTTCTAACATCCTAATCATTAAGAAGCTATGAACCAGCACTAGCCTTTTAAGCTAGAGAAAGAGGACTACCCATCCTCCTTAATGACATGCCTCAGCTAAACCCAGCGCCCTGACTCTTTATTATACTTACTTCATGACTCACTTTTTCCCTCATCCTTCAACCTAAACTTTTATTATTTACTCCAACCAACTCGCCATCCAACAAAACATTATCCACTATAAAAACTTACCCTTGAGACTGACCATGAACCTAAGCTTCTTCGACCAATTTATAAGCCCAACACTTCTAGGAATCCCCCTTATTCTGATCTCTCTATTGTTCCCAACTCTCTTGCTTCCCTCCCCTGGCAACCGATGAGTTACAAATCGTCTTTCAACGCTTCAACTCTGATTCTTCCACCTAATTACAAAACAACTGATAACCCCATTAAACAAAAAAGGCCACAAATGAGCCCTAATCTTATCATCACTCATAATCATACTATTAATAATCAACCTATTAGGCCTTTTACCCTACACATTCACACCTACTACTCAACTATCAATAAACCTAGCCCTTGCCTTCCCCCTATGACTTGCTACACTATTAACAGGCCTACGAAACCAACCCTCAGCTTCCCTAGGACACCTCTTGCCAGAAGGTACCCCAACACCCCTAATCCCTGCCCTTATCATAATCGAAACAACAAGCCTTCTCATTCGTCCACTTGCCTTAGGAGTCCGCCTTACAGCCAACCTCACAGCAGGACATCTACTTATCCAACTCATTTCTACAGCCACTGCTGTCCTCCTTCCCATTATACCTGCAGTATCCCTCTTAACCACAGCTATTCTCCTTCTCCTAACAATTTTAGAAGTAGCCGTAGCAATAATCCAAGCCTATGTCTTTGTACTACTACTAAGCCTTTACTTACAAGAAAACATTTAACCTTTAATGACACACCAAGCCCACTCCTTCCATATAGTAGACCCAAGCCCCTGACCCATTTTCGGAGCTGCGGCCGCTCTCCTTACTACCTCCGGATTGGCCATATGATTCCATCACAATTCCATGCAACTCTTACTCCTAGGCCTGCTTTCCATAATTTTAGTAATAATTCAATGATGGCGTGATATCGTACGAGAAAGCACATTCCAAGGTCACCATACTCTAACAGTCCAAAAAGGCTTACGCTACGGAATAATTCTATTCATTACCTCCGAAGCCTTCTTCTTTCTAGGATTCTTCTGAGCATTCTTTCACTCTAGCTTAGTCCCCACCCCAGAACTCGGAGGGCAATGACCCCCTATGGGAATCAAACCCCTCAATCCAATAGAAGTACCTCTACTAAACACTGCCATCCTTTTAGCTTCAGGAGTTACCGTTACATGAGCTCATCATAGCATTACAGAAGGTAACCGAAATCAAGCTACTCAGGCCCTACTCATAACTGTCCTGTTAGGATTCTACTTTACAGCACTTCAAGCAATAGAATATTATGAAGCGCCATTCTCAATTGCTGATGGAATCTATGGATCCACCTTCTTTGTAGCCACAGGATTCCATGGCCTTCACGTAATCATTGGGTCATCCTTTCTCTTAATTTGCCTTTTCCGTCTCATCAAATTCCATTTCACACCCAACCACCACTTTGGCTTTGAAGCAGCGGCTTGATACTGACATTTTGTTGATATTATCTGACTATTCCTCTATATAACAATCTACTGATGAGGATCCTGCCTTTCTAGTATATTAATTACAATTGACTTCCAATCTCTAAAATCTGGATCAAAACCAGAGAAAGGCAATTAACATAATCCTCTTTATATTTACAACCTCTCTATCACTATGTATTATCCTAACTTCATTAAACCTTTGACTGGCTCAAATAAATCCAGATTCAGAAAAACTATCCCCATATGAATGTGGCTTTGACCCACTGGGCTCAGCCCGTCTCCCTTTTTCAATCCGATTCTTTCTTGTCGCAATCTTATTTCTCTTGTTCGACCTAGAAATCGCCCTCTTACTACCCCTCCCATGAGCTACTCAACTTCTCTCCCCCCTCAATACTTTAACCTGAACCTTCGCCATTATTCTCCTCCTCGCATTCGGATTAATCTATGAATGGATACAAGGGGGCTTAGAATGAGCAGAATAACTACAGAAAGTTAGTCTAATTAAGACAGTTGATTTCGGCTCAACAAACCACAGTCCCACTCTGTGACTTTCTCAATGACCTTTCTACATTTAAGCTTCTACTCTGCCTTCGCCCTAAGCAGCCTAGGACTAGCCTTTCACCGAATACACCTAATTTCCGCCCTACTATGCTTAGAAAGTATAATACTATCCATATACATTGCCCTATCCATGTGGCCCATCCAAACCCAAACAACATCCCCCTCCCTAATACCCATTCTCATACTAGCATTTTCAGCCTGTGAAGCAGGCGCCGGCCTGGCAATTCTAGTAGCTTCCACCCGAACTCACGGGTCAGATCATTTGCATAATCTAAACCTTCTACAATGCTAAAAATTATTCTCCCCACGATCATACTACTCCCTATAACCCTCCTATCACCCCAAAAATTTCTTTGACTTAATGTCACTTCCCACAGCCTCTTAATCGCAACCGCCAGCTTACAGTGACTCTCTTCAACCTACCACCCTAACAAGAACCTATCCCCATGACTTGGTATCGACCAAATTTCATCCCCCTTATTAGTCCTATCTTGTTGACTTCTGCCCCTTATAATGTTAGCAAGCCAAAATCACCTCCAGCAAGAGCCCCCTACACGAAAATATATATTTATCATAACCATAATCCTTGCTCAACCATTTATCATCCTGGCCTTCTCAGCCTTAGAACTGATATTGTTTTATATTGCATTCGAAGCAACCTTAATCCCTACTCTAATTCTAATTACACGATGGGGCAGCCAACCAGAACGTTTAAGTGCTGGGGTCTACCTCTTATTCTATACCCTAGTCAGTTCTCTTCCCCTATTAGTTGCGATCCTTTATCTTCACACTCAAACAGGGTCCATGCACATCATTATAATAAAACTTTCACATCCATCCCTTACAAACTCCTGAACAGGCCTCATATCAAGCCTAGCCCTACTACTCGCTTTCATAGTAAAAGCCCCCCTTTATGGATTACACCTATGACTCCCAAAAGCCCACGTAGAGGCACCAATCGCAGGGTCCATACTTCTAGCCGCACTCCTCCTCAAACTTGGAGGGTACGGCATTATACGTATCTCAATGGTCTTAAACTCCCTGCTCGACTACCTCTACTACCCATTCCTAACCTTAGCCCTATGAGGGGCATTAATAACAAGCTCCATCTGCCTACGCCAAATTGACCTTAAATCTCTAATCGCCTACTCCTCGGTAAGCCATATAGGCCTAGTCATTGCCGCAACAATAATCCAAACCCATTGATCTTTTTCAGGAGCGATAATCTTGATAATTTCACATGGACTCACCTCTTCCATACTATTTTGCCTAGCTAATACAAATTATGAACGCATACACAGCCGCACCCTCCTCTTAACACGAGGCCTACAACCCCTCCTACCTCTCATAGGAATCTGATGACTTCTAGCTAACCTAACTAACATGGCTCTTCCTCCTACCACTAATCTAATAGCTGAACTAACTATCATAATTGCTCTCTTCAATTGATCTGCATTCACTATCATCCTAACCGGAATCGCAACTCTACTGACTGCAGCCTACACCCTCTACATACTCCTTATAACCCAACGAGGACCAACCCCAACTTACATCACAACTACCCAAAATTCGAATACGCGAGAACATCTCCTTATAACACTCCACATTCTACCCTCCCTTCTCCTCATCCTAAAACCAGAACTAATCTCAGGAATCCCCATATGCAAGCATAGTTTTAAGCCAAACATTAGACTGTGATCCTAAAAATAGAAGTTAAACTCTTCTTGCCTGCCGAGGGGAGGTTTAACCAACAAGAACTGCTAACTCTTGCATCTGAGCCTAAGACCTCAGCCCCCTTACTTTTAAAGGATAATAGCAATCCACTGGTCTTAGGAGCCATTCATCTTGGTGCAAGTCCAAGTAAAAGTAATGGACTTTCCATTAATTCTCAACACCTCCATATTCCTAACCTTGGCCATTCTTTCTACTCCTATTCTTCTTCCCCTTCTATCCAAGAACTATCAAAACTCCCCAACCACCATTATATATACTGTCAAAACTTCCTTCATGACCAGTTTAATTCCCATAATCCTCTCTATCTATTCTAATATGGAAAACACTACCTTCTATTGAGAGTGAAAATTCATTACAAACTTCAAAATCCCTTTTAACCTTAAAATAGACCAATACTCCTTAATATTCTTCCCCATTGCTCTATTCGTAACATGATCTATTCTACAATTCGCAACATGGTACATAGCCTCAGAACCTCATGCCACAAAATTCTCTCTCTACCTCTTAATTTTCCTCATTGCTATGCTAATCTTAATTATCGCCAACAACATATTCCTCCTATTTATTGGCTGAGAAGGAGTTGGAATTATATCCTTCCTCCTAATCGGATGATGATACGGCCGAGCAGAAGCTAACACCGCCGCACTCCAAGCCGTACTTTATAATCGTATCGGAGATATCGGACTGATCCTCTGCATAGCATGATTAGCCTCTTCAATCAATACATGAGAAATTCAACAACCATCTTACCCAAACCAAATACCCTTACTTCCTCTTATAGGACTCATTTTAGCAGCCACAGGTAAATCCGCCCAATTCGGCCTCCACCCGTGACTCCCAGCCGCTATAGAAGGACCAACTCCTGTATCCGCTCTACTCCATTCCAGTACAATAGTAGTTGCCGGAATCTTTCTATTAATTCGCACTCACCACATATTATGTAGTAATCAAATCGCTCTAACTGCGTGCCTCTGTATAGGTGCCCTATCCACACTATTTGCCGCTACATGCGCTCTTACCCAAAACGACATCAAAAAAATTATTGCTTTCTCTACATCCAGCCAATTAGGCCTAATAATAGTTACTATTGGCTTAAACCTACCCCAACTAGCCTTTCTACATATTTCCACCCACGCATTCTTCAAAGCCATACTCTTCCTCTGCTCTGGATCTATCATCCATAGCCTCAACGGTGAACAAGACATCCGAAAAATAGGAGGTCTACAAAAATTACTCCCTACAACCACTTCATGTCTGACAATCGGAAACCTAGCTCTCATAGGAACCCCATTTCTAGCAGGGTTCTACTCAAAAGACCTCATCATCGAAAGCCTCAACACCTCCTACTTAAACACCTGAGCGCTCCTTCTAACACTTGTAGCCACATCATTTACTGCAACTTATAGCCTGCGTATAACCCTACTAGTACAAACCGACTACACCCGAATTCCTTCTATTACCCCCATTAATGAAAACAACCCAGCAGTCACAAACCCAATCACCCGTCTTGCTCTCGGAAGTATCATGGCTGGATTACTAATCACCTCTTATATTTCTCCCACAAAAACCCCTCCTATAACTATGCCTCTTCTTACAAAAACCACAGCCATCATTATCACAACATTAGGTATTATTCTAGCACTGGAACTATCAAAACTCACGCATTCACTCACCCTTCCTAAGCAAAATATGACTATAAACTTCTCCAACACTCTAGGATACTTTAATCCCCTCATACACCGCCTCAGCTCCACCAACCTCCTAAGCAACGGCCAAAACATTGCATCCCACCTAATCGACCTATCCTGATATAAAAAAATTGGCCCAGAAGGACTAGCAATCCTTCAACTCAAAACATCTAAAACCCTAACTACTTTCCACTCCGGATTAATCAAAACCTACCTAGGAACCTTCGCTCTGTCTATCTTAATTATTATCTCACTTACACAGAACTAAAAATTAATGACCCCCAACCTACGAAAACATCATCCTCTTCTAAAAATAATCAATAACTCCTTAATTGATCTCCCAACACCATCAAACATTTCCGCTTGATGAAATTTCGGATCTCTCCTAGGCATCTGCCTAATAATTCAAATTACCACTGGCCTTTTACTGGCAATGCACTATACAGCAGATATCACTCTAGCATTCACATCCGTTGCTCATACATGTCGAAATGTCCAATTCGGTTGACTGATCCGAAACCTCCACGCAAACGGTGCCTCCTTCTTCTTCATGTGCATCTACCTACACATTGGACGAGGATTCTACTATGGTTCCTACCTATATAAAGAAACCTGAAACACAGGAGTTGTTCTCCTCCTAACTTTAATAGCAACTGCTTTCGTAGGATATGTTCTCCCATGAGGCCAAATATCATTCTGAGGCGCCACAGTAATTACTAACTTATTCTCAGCTATCCCCTATATTGGCCAAACACTTGTAGAATGAGCCTGAGGAGGGTTCTCAGTTGATAACCCTACGCTCACCCGATTCTTCGCCCTTCACTTCCTTCTCCCATTCTTGATTGCAGGTCTCACTTTCATTCACCTAACCTTCCTACATGAAACAGGCTCAAACAACCCCCTAGGCATTCATTCAGACTGTGATAAAATCCCATTTCACCCTTACTTCTCAATGAAAGACGTGTTAGGCCTTCTATTCCTCCTCATCCCACTAATAACACTTGCTATATTCTCACCTAACCTTTTAGGAGACCCAGAAAATTTTACACCTGCAAATCCATTAGTTACACCTCCTCATATTAAACCTGAATGATACTTCCTATTTGCATATGCTATTCTACGATCAATCCCTAACAAATTAGGAGGAGTCCTAGCTCTCGCTGCCTCCGTCCTAATTCTATTTTTAGCCCCATTCCTCCACATGTCAAAGCAACGAACAATAACCTTCCGACCCATCTCCCAACTCCTATTTTGAATCCTAGTTACTAACCTTTTGATCCTTACATGAATCGGTAGTCAACCAGTTGAACATCCATTTATCATCATTGGGCAACTTGCATCAGCTACCTACTTTACTATCATCCTTATCCTATTCCCCACTATCAGCCTTCTAGAAAACAAGATACTTAATCTCTAACTACTCTAATAGTTTATAAAAAACATTGGTCTTGTAAACCAAAGATTGAAGATCACCCCCTTCTTAGAGTTGTCCAAAAAAATTCAAGTTCCCAAAAAAATATTCAAGTTCCTCAAATTTCCCAATTAATACGTACATGGGGGGCCCCCCCTCCCCCCATACGCTATGGTATGTATTACTTTGCATCGCATTCTCCACCACATTAGACATAAAATCCATGCAGGAAACTCAGGCATACCATTATTGTAAAACCAACCAAATCTTCACATCTTCTCCCATACCATCCAAAACCGGCCATAGACAGATCTAGGCACATTCCCATACAACCTCATAACATGTCATGTTCTAGGAACAATCCCGCTAATCGGACTAAAACCTAACACCGCTAACTTTCGCATAAAAACCTTCACAACACGAGGAACCTCCAAAGACCCAGAATCCACCGTTCAAGGACCTCTCACCACTTAACCTTGCTCTATGTACTGACCAAGAGGCGCTGGGTTATTTATTAATCGTACCTCTCACGAGAAACCAGCAACCCGGCGTTAGTAATGTTTATCATGCCCAGCTTCAGGTGCGTTCTTTCATCTACCACCCTACACACCGCTCTCATAAATTGCTCTTTGTCGCCTCTGGTTCCTCGGTCAGGGCCATAACTTGCTTAATTTTCCTAAACTTGCGCTCCGTTACTAATGGTTGGGGATGCTTGGCCAATTTGGACCTCGTGATCGCGGCATTTTCCCTTTTCTATACTTTTGGTTTTTTTTTTGGGGTAGATCTCAATAAGCCCTTCAGAGTGCTCCGCCAGGGGGCTCCCATATATGGTTGACATGTACCCCTTGTGGTCGGCGAGCGGTTTTCTCACTTTCGCGGGTAAATTAATGATATGGTAGGCAGGATGCTTCTCGGTCTCATACTGTTGCACTGATTCACCGTCAGGTGCTGTTGGCTTGGTTTCTCAATTACGTCTCTCATCAAGTTGCAGTTTAATTAATGCACGCCAGACATATTTTTTCTTGAAAATTTCACAAAAAATCACAAAAAATCACAAAAAATTTTGTCATTTTTGCAATGATCTAGGGACTTTTCCCTTATTCATCACTAATTTTCGTTAAAAAATTTTTTAACAAAAATTTTTTATTTTACAAACATTCCATTTCCCTAATTTCCCAATCAATAAAATTTGCATCATCAATTTGTAAAAATTTTTTATCCAACTTGTTACACCCCATTTTTTCCTTTCATCATTTGTTTGTTTATTCATTCGTTTACACTTAAACTCACCCCATTTTTTCCTTTCATCATTTGTTTGTTTATTCATTCGTTTACACTTAAACTCACCCCATTTTTTCCTTTCATCATTTGTTTGTTTATTCATTCGTTTACACTTAAACTCACCCCATTTTTTCCTTTCATCATTTGTTTGTTTATTCATTCGTTTACACTTAAACTCACCCCATTTTTTCCTTTCATCATTTGTTTGTTTATTCATTCGTTTACACTTAAACTCACCCCATTTTTTCCTTTCATCATTTGTTTGTTTATTCATTCGTTTACACTTAAACTCACCCCACTACCTTCTACCCATTTCCCCGCCTAATTGGCAACCTTAACTATTTTCTTTCCCCTTCCAACCCCACCACCCCAATTAACACTTTTTTCCTACACTCCTCTAATAATTAACCCCAAATCTTATCCCCTTACCCCTCAGAAAAAAAGGAATCAAACCCTTATCACCAACTCCCAAAGCTGGTATTTTCATTAAACTATTTTCTGAATTTGCCCCCTTAAACCGCCCGAATTGCCCCCCGAGATAATCCTCGCACAAGCTCTAGCACAACAAACAACGTCAACAACAAGCCCCAACCTGCAACTAAAAATTGCCCCACCCCCCAAGAATAAAACATAGCCGCACCCTCAAAATCTAGCCGAACTGGCAAAACACCCCCACTATCCACCGTATCCAACCCCAATCACCGTAACCCTGATAACCCCATAACAAACACCCCTCCCCCCAGCGCTAAAACTAACCCAACCCCATACCCCACAACCCGCCAGTCCCCTCAAGCTTCAGGATACGGATCCGCTGCTAATGAAACCGAATACACAAAAACCACTAACATCCCACCCAAATATACTAAAAATAACACCAATGACACAAAAGACACCCCCAAACTCATTAACCATCCACACCCTACAACAGACGCTAACACCAACCCAACCACTGCATAATAAGGAGAAGGATTAGAAGCCACTGCCAACCCCCCCAAAATAAAACTAACACTTAAAAAAAGTATAAAATACGTCATAACAATTCCTGCTTGGCTTCTACCCAAGACCTTTGGCCTGAAAAACCACCGTTGTAATTTCAACTACAAGAACACATAATCTTAACTAAACCTACTTATTCAATCCAACAATCAAACCTCCTTCTACACTTCCAATTGCTCAACCAACACATTTTTGTTATCCACCAAACTATTTCCCCAACCACCTAAAACCCACTAACCGAACCAATCCTAAATCAACATCAACTACCTCCATAACTAAAACATAAACCCTAATAATAACCACTTGACCCAAAAACAATCCTAGTTCTTGTAGCTTACAATAAAGCATAACACTGAAGATGTTAAGACGGCTATTACACATACCCAAGGACAAAAAAGACTTAGTCCTAACCTTACAGTTAGTTCTTGCCAAATATATACATGCAAGTATCCGCGCCCCAGTGAAAATGCCCTCAATACCTTAAAAAGACAGTAGGAGCAGGCATCAGGCACACTTCCCCAATTGCAGCCCAAAACGCCTTGCATCGCCACACCCCCAAGGGTACTCAGCAGTAATTAATATTAAGCAATAAGTGTAAACTTGACTTAGTTAAAGCAACTTATCAGGGTTGGTAAATCTTGTGCCAGCCACCGCGGTCACACAAGAAACCCAAATTAACTTTATACGGCGTAAAGAGTGGCTTTTCACTATCACTTCAACTAAGACTGACATGCAACCAAGCTGTTATAAGCATAAGATGCATTTAATACTCCCATAAAAACGATCTTAGTCCCATGATCAACAAAACCCCACGAAAGCCAGGACACAAACTGGGATTAGATACCCCACTATGCCTGGCCCTAAATCCCGATGCTTTCACCACTTAAGCATCCGCCTGAGAACTACGAGCACAAACGCTTAAAACTCTAAGGACTTGGCGGTGCTCCAAACCCACCTAGAGGAGCCTGTTCTATAATCGATAACCCACGATACACCCAACCATCCCTAGCCAAATCAGCCTATATACCGCCGTCGTCAGCTCACCCCTAAACTGAGGGTTCAACAGTGAGCACAATAGCAACCCCACCCGCTAATAAGACAGGTCAAGGTATAGCTCATGGGGTGGTAGAAATGGGCTACATTTTCTAGCATAGAAAACCCCTTCCCACGACAGGGAGCGTGAAACCACTCCCAAAAGGCGGATTTAGCAGTAAAGCAGGATAATAATGCCCCCTTTAAGTTGGCTCTGAAGCACGTACATACCGCCCGTCACCCTCCTCACAAGCTACAACCAATCTTATTCATAATAGGCTCTCAAGCTAAAGATGAGGCAAGTCGTAACAAGGTAAGTGTACCGGAAGGTGCACTTAGTTTACCAAGACGTAGCTATAAAAAAAGCATTCAGCTTACACCTGAAAGATATCTGCTCCTCACCAGATCGTCTTGAAGCCTAACTCTAGCTCTGCTACCAAATTACATATGAACTAAACCATGCCACCCACTAAATCAAAGCATTCTCTCACTTAACCTAGTATAGGCGATAGAAAGGTGAACTCAAGACGCGATAGAGACCATGTACCGTAAGGGAAAAATGAAATAACAATGACAAGCCAAGCGCTAAATAGCAAAGACCAATCCTTGTACCTTTTGCATCATGATTTAGCAAGAACTTCCCAAGCAAAATGCCAATTTAAGCTTGCCGCCCCGAAACCCAAGCGAGCTACTTACGAGCAGCTATTTACTGAGCAAACCCGTCTCTGTTGCAAAAGAGTGGGATGACTCGTTAGTAGTGGTGAAAAGCCAATCGAGCTGGGTGATAGCTGGTTGCCTATGAAACGAACCTTAGTTCTCTCTTAATTCACCCCCCCAGGACTATATTCAACCCACATGAAATGAATTAAGGGTTATTTAAAGGAGGTACAGCTCCTTTAAAAAAGAGCACACTCTCTTCCAGCGGATAAATTAAATTGTTCCTCAACTGTGGGCCTTCAAGCAGCCACCATTAAAGAGTGCGTCAAAGCTCTGTACCTAAAAATCCTAATCTTCCTATGACTCCCTCTTCCTTAATAGGCTAACTTATGATAAATAAGAGAATTAATGCTAAAATAAGTAACTAGGGACCCCCCCCTCTACGGCACAAACTTACATTATAACATTATTAACAAACTACAGGATATTTTCTAACCCTAACAAGATCCTATATCTAAAACCTTGTTAACCCACCTACGGAGTGCCTCTCAAAGACGATTTAAATCTGTAAAAGGAACTAGGCAAAACCAAGGCCCGACTGTTTACCAAAAACATAGCCTTTAGCTAAGTCAAGTATTAAAGGTGAAGCCTGCCCAGTGACAATAAGTTCAACGGCCGCGGTATCCTAACCGTGCAAAGGTAGCGCAATCAATTGTCCCATAAATCGGGACTTGTATGAATGGCTTAACGAGGTCTTAACTGTCTCCTACGGATAATCAGTGAAATTGATCTTCCTGTGCAAAAGCAGGAATAACTTCATAAGACAAGAAGACCCTGTGGAACTTTAAAACCTGCTACCATCCCCACCAACAATTTTCCTCCACAGGACCCACTCCCTCGGATTTTACTGGTACGCATTTTTTGGTTGGGGCGACCTTGGAGATAAACTTAACCTCCAAAAACCGGATAACCCATCTTGACCAAGAACAACTCATCAACGTGCTAATAGTAGCCAGACCCAATATTATTGATTAATGAACCTAGCTACCCCAGGGATAACAGCGCAATCTCCTTCAAGAGCCCACATCGACAAGGAGGTTTACGACCTCGATGTTGGATCAGGACATCCTAGTGGTGCAACCGCTACCAAGGGTTCGTTTGTTCAACGATTAACAGTCCTACGTGATCTGAGTTCAGACCGGAGCAATCCAGGTCGGTTTCTATCTATGTAATAACTCCTTCTAGTACGAAAGGACCGAAGAAGTAAGGCCTATGCTACAGGCACGCCTTCGCACCCAGTAATGAACCCAACTAAATTACCAAGAGCCCTACCATAACCCCTTCCTAGAAAAGGACCGCTAGCGTGGCAGAGCTTGGCAAATGCAGAAGGCTTAAGCCCTTTACCCAGAGGTTCAAATCCTCTCCCTAGCTCCACATAAAACATATGGCAACTCACTTAGTCCTGATTTACCTCATTATATCACTATCCTATGCTTTATCCATCCTCATCGCCGTAGCATTCCTAACCCTGGTTGAACGCAAAGTTCTAAGTTATATACAAGCCCGAAAAGGACCTAACATTGTAGGACCATTTGGCCTATTACAACCTATAGCAGATGGAGTAAAACTGTTCATTAAAGAACCAATCCGTCCATCAACTTCATCCCCTTACCTATTTATAGCTACCCCTATCCTAGCCCTTCTCTTAGCAATTACAATCTGACTGCCTCTCCCCCTACCATTTCCCCTCACTGACCTAAACCTAGGTATACTTTTCCTCCTGGCCCTCTCCAGCTTAGCAGTTTACTCAATTCTATGATCAGGGTGGGCCTCTAATTCAAAATATGCTCTGATTGGCGCCCTCCGAGCAGTCGCACAAACCATTTCCTATGAGGTTACCCTAGCCATTATTCTCCTATCTGTAATTATTCTAAGTGGTAATTATACCCTTAACACCCTTGCTATTACACAAGAACCTCTTTACCTCATTTTCTCCTCCTGACCTCTAGCAATAATATGATATATTTCCTCACTTGCTGAAACAAACCGCGCCCCATTTGACCTAACAGAAGGAGAATCTGAACTAGTCTCAGGGTTTAATGTAGAATATGCTGCAGGTCCATTTGCCTTATTCTTCCTAGCTGAATATGCTAATATTATACTAATAAATGCACTCACAACCATTCTATTCCTGAACCCCAGCTCACTCAATCTCCCTCAAGAATTCTTCCCTCTAACTCTAGCTACAAAAACCCTCCTCCTGTCCGCAGGCTTCTTATGAATCCGCGCCTCTTACCCTCGATTCCGCTATGATCAACTCATACATTTACTCTGAAAAAACTTCCTACCCCTAACACTAGCCTTATGCCTATGACATACTAGCCTCCCTATCTCATATGCAGGCCTACCTCCCTACCTAAGATAACCAAGGAAATGTGCCTGAATCCAAAAGGGTTACTATGATAAAGTAAACATAGAGGTATACCAACCCTCTCATTTCCTAAACTTAGAAAAGTAGGAATCGAACCTACACTAAAGGAATCAAAATCCTCTATACTCCCTCTATATTATTTTCTAGTAAGGTCAGCTAATTAAGCTATCGGGCCCATACCCCGAAAATGATGGTTTAACTCCTTCCCTTACTAATGAATCCTCAAGCTAAATTAATCTCTACAGCAAGCTTACTCTTGGGAACCTCCATCACAATTTCAAGCAACCACTGAATAACAGCATGAATTGGCTTAGAGATTAACACTTTAGCTATCCTTCCCTTAATCTCTAAAACCCACCATCCACGAGCCATTGAAGCTTCTACTAAATACTTTCTGACCCAAGCAACCGCATCCACACTACTCCTATTTGCTAGCATGATCAACGCATGATTTTCTGGTCAATGAGACATCACCCAACTAACCCACCCTATATCATGCATACTATCAACAGTTGCAATTTCAATCAAACTAGGCTTAGTCCCATTCCATTTCTGATTTCCAGAAGTCCTTCAAGGCTCAACCATAACAACATGCCTCCTACTAGCTACAATTATAAAATTTCCACCAATTACCCTATTCTACTTAACATCCCCATCACTTAACTCAACCCTCCTAACTTCAATAGCTATCGCCTCCGCAGCCCTAGGAGGCTGAATAGGGTTAAATCAAACTCAAACTCGCAAAGTCTTAGCCTTTTCATCCATCGCCCACCTTGGATGAATAACTATTATTCTCAACTATGACCCCAATCTAACTTTAATTACCTTTTATCTCTATACCATAACAACTTCCGCTATCTTCCTTATTCTCAACACAACCAATACCCTAAAATTATCCACTGTAATAACCACATGAACCAAAATTCCCCCATTAACTACAATTTTCATGCTCACTCTCCTCTCCCTCGCAGGCCTCCCTCCCCTAACAGGATTTCTACCCAAATGATTAATTATTCAAGAACTCACTAAGCAAGAACTAACTGCAACAGCCACAGCCATTTCTCTACTCTCTTTACTCGGACTTTTCTTCTACCTACGTCTAGCCTACTGTGCAACTATCACACTACCCCCAAACTTCACCAACTACATAAAACAATGACAGACTAACAAACCAACTAATCCCTTAACTACAATCTTTACTTCTCTGTCAATCATACTCCTACCATTATCCCCCATAGTACTTACTATTTCCTAGAAACTTAGGTTACTTAAACCGAAGGCCTTCAAAGCCTTAAACAAGGACCAGCTCTCCTTAGTTTCTGCTAAAATTCACAGGATATTAACCTGTATTTCCTGAATGCAACTCAAGCGCTTTAATTAAGCTAGAATCTCTTTCTAGACAGATGGGCCTCGATCCCATAAAACTTTAGTTAACAGCTAAATGCCCTATCCAACAGGCTTCTGCCTACTAGATCCTGGTGTATATTTGATACACATCAATGAGCTTGCAACTCAACATGAACTTCACTACAGAATCGATAAGAAGAGGAATCAAACCTCTGTAAAAAGGACTACAGCCTAACGCTTCAACACTCAGCCATCTTACCTATGACTTTTATCAACCGTTGACTATTCTCTACCAATCACAAAGACATCGGCACACTTTACCTTATTTTCGGTGCATGAGCTGGTATAATTGGTACAGCCCTAAGTCTCCTCATTCGAGCAGAACTAGGACAACCAGGAACCCTTTTAGGCGATGACCAAATCTATAATGTAATCGTCACCGCACATGCATTTGTTATAATTTTCTTTATAGTAATACCTATTATAATTGGAGGGTTTGGTAACTGACTAGTCCCATTAATAATTGGCGCCCCCGACATGGCATTCCCACGAATAAATAATATAAGCTTCTGACTTCTTCCCCCATCCTTCTTACTACTTTTAGCATCTTCCACAGTTGAAGCTGGGGCCGGGACAGGATGAACAGTATACCCACCCCTAGCTGGAAACCTAGCCCACGCTGGTGCATCAGTAGACCTCGCCATTTTCTCCCTTCACCTAGCAGGTGTCTCCTCTATCCTCGGAGCAATCAACTTTATTACTACAGCAATTAACATAAAACCACCTGCTCTTTCACAATACCAAACCCCCCTATTTGTTTGATCCGTCCTAATCACCGCAGTACTACTTCTCCTCTCCCTACCAGTTCTAGCTGCTGGCATTACAATACTTCTAACAGATCGAAACCTAAACACTACATTCTTCGACCCCGCAGGAGGTGGAGACCCAATTTTATATCAACACTTATTTTGATTTTTTGGACACCCAGAAGTCTACATCCTTATTCTGCCAGGATTCGGAATTATCTCCCACGTCGTAGCCTACTACGCTGGTAAAAAAGAACCCTTCGGCTACATAGGCATAGTCTGAGCCATATTATCTATTGGTTTCCTAGGCTTCATCGTATGAGCCCACCACATATTCACAGTTGGAATGGACGTAGATACCCGAGCATACTTTACATCTGCTACCATAATTATTGCAATTCCTACTGGCATTAAAGTTTTCAGTTGACTAGCCACCCTACATGGTGGGACAATTAAATGAGACCCACCCATACTATGAGCCCTAGGCTTCATTTTCCTCTTCACCATTGGTGGACTAACAGGTATCGTTCTTGCTAACTCCTCCCTAGATATTGCCTTACACGATACCTACTACGTAGTTGCACACTTCCACTACGTACTGTCTATGGGAGCAGTATTCGCCATCTTAGCTGGCTTCACACATTGATTCCCACTATTTACTGGTTACACCCTCCATCCTACGTGAGCTAAAGCCCACTTCGGGGTAATATTCTTTGGGGTTAACCTAACATTCTTCCCACAACATTTCCTAGGTTTAGCTGGTATACCACGTCGATACTCAGACTATCCAGATGCTTATACCTTATGGAATTCCCTATCCTCCATTGGCTCCCTTATCTCCATGATAGCCGTAATTATACTGATATTTATTATCTGAGAAGCCTTCGCATCCAAACGAAAAGTATTACAACCAGAACTTACTTCCACAAACATCGAATGAATTCACGGCTGCCCTCCCCCTTACCACACCTTCGAAGAACCAGCTTTTGTTCAAGTACAAGAAAGGAAGGAATCGAACCCTCATAAGCTGGTTTCAAGCCAACCGCATCTAACCACTCATGCTTCTTTCTTATGGGTTGTTAGTAAAATAATTACATAGTCTTGTCAAGACTAAATCACAGGTGAAAACCCAGTACATCCCACCTTCCACATTATGGCCAACCACTCTCAACTTGGTTTTCAAGACGCTTCATCCCCTATTATAGAAGAACTCATCGAATTTCATGATCATGCCCTAATAGTTGCTCTAGCCATCTGTAGCCTAGTTCTATACCTCCTAGCTCTTATACTCATAGAAAAACTATCCTCTAACACCGTCGACGCACAAGAAGTAGAACTTGTCTGAACAATTCTACCTGCCATCGTCCTAATTATACTAGCCCTCCCATCCCTTCAAATCCTCTACATAATAGACGAAATCGACGAACCCGACCTTACCCTTAAAGCCATTGGTCATCAATGATATTGATCCTATGAATACACAGACTTCAAAGATTTATCCTTTGACTCTTACATGTTACCAACCACAGACCTACCACTTGGTCACTTCCGCCTCCTAGAAGTTGATAACCGCATTGTTATCCCAATAGAATCCCCAATCCGAGTTATCGTCACAGCTGATGATGTCCTCCACTCATGAGCCGTGCCCAGCCTTGGTGTAAAAACCGATGCAATTCCAGGACGACTAAATCAAACTTCCTTCATCACAACCCGCCCTGGAATCTTCTACGGCCAATGCTCAGAAATCTGTGGAGCCAATCACAGCTTCATACCCATTGTAGTGGAATCAGCTCCTCTAACAGACTTCGAAAACTGATCTTCACTTCTAACATCCTAATCATTAAGAAGCTATGAACCAGCACTAGCCTTTTAAGCTAGAGAAAGAGGACTACCCATCCTCCTTAATGACATGCCTCAGCTAAACCCAGCGCCCTGACTCTTTATTATACTTACTTCATGACTCACTTTTTCCCTCATCCTTCAACCTAAACTTTTATTATTTACTCCAACCAACTCGCCATCCAACAAAACATTATCCACTATAAAAACTTACCCTTGAGACTGACCATGAACCTAAGCTTCTTCGACCAATTTATAAGCCCAACACTTCTAGGAATCCCCCTTATTCTGATCTCTCTATTGTTCCCAACTCTCTTGCTTCCCTCCCCTGGCAACCGATGAGTTACAAATCGTCTTTCAACGCTTCAACTCTGATTCTTCCACCTAATTACAAAACAACTGATAACCCCATTAAACAAAAAAGGCCACAAATGAGCCCTAATCTTATCATCACTCATAATCATACTATTAATAATCAACCTATTAGGCCTTTTACCCTACACATTCACACCTACTACTCAACTATCAATAAACCTAGCCCTTGCCTTCCCCCTATGACTTGCTACACTATTAACAGGCCTACGAAACCAACCCTCAGCTTCCCTAGGACACCTCTTGCCAGAAGGTACCCCAACACCCCTAATCCCTGCCCTTATCATAATCGAAACAACAAGCCTTCTCATTCGTCCACTTGCCTTAGGAGTCCGCCTTACAGCCAACCTCACAGCAGGACATCTACTTATCCAACTCATTTCTACAGCCACTGCTGTCCTCCTTCCCATTATACCTGCAGTATCCCTCTTAACCACAGCTATTCTCCTTCTCCTAACAATTTTAGAAGTAGCCGTAGCAATAATCCAAGCCTATGTCTTTGTACTACTACTAAGCCTTTACTTACAAGAAAACATTTAACCTTTAATGACACACCAAGCCCACTCCTTCCATATAGTAGACCCAAGCCCCTGACCCATTTTCGGAGCTGCGGCCGCTCTCCTTACTACCTCCGGATTGGCCATATGATTCCATCACAATTCCATGCAACTCTTACTCCTAGGCCTGCTTTCCATAATTTTAGTAATAATTCAATGATGGCGTGATATCGTACGAGAAAGCACATTCCAAGGTCACCATACTCTAACAGTCCAAAAAGGCTTACGCTACGGAATAATTCTATTCATTACCTCCGAAGCCTTCTTCTTTCTAGGATTCTTCTGAGCATTCTTTCACTCTAGCTTAGTCCCCACCCCAGAACTCGGAGGGCAATGACCCCCTATGGGAATCAAACCCCTCAATCCAATAGAAGTACCTCTACTAAACACTGCCATCCTTTTAGCTTCAGGAGTTACCGTTACATGAGCTCATCATAGCATTACAGAAGGTAACCGAAATCAAGCTACTCAGGCCCTACTCATAACTGTCCTGTTAGGATTCTACTTTACAGCACTTCAAGCAATAGAATATTATGAAGCGCCATTCTCAATTGCTGATGGAATCTATGGATCCACCTTCTTTGTAGCCACAGGATTCCATGGCCTTCACGTAATCATTGGGTCATCCTTTCTCTTAATTTGCCTTTTCCGTCTCATCAAATTCCATTTCACACCCAACCACCACTTTGGCTTTGAAGCAGCGGCTTGATACTGACATTTTGTTGATATTATCTGACTATTCCTCTATATAACAATCTACTGATGAGGATCCTGCCTTTCTAGTATATTAATTACAATTGACTTCCAATCTCTAAAATCTGGATCAAAACCAGAGAAAGGCAATTAACATAATCCTCTTTATATTTACAACCTCTCTATCACTATGTATTATCCTAACTTCATTAAACCTTTGACTGGCTCAAATAAATCCAGATTCAGAAAAACTATCCCCATATGAATGTGGCTTTGACCCACTGGGCTCAGCCCGTCTCCCTTTTTCAATCCGATTCTTTCTTGTCGCAATCTTATTTCTCTTGTTCGACCTAGAAATCGCCCTCTTACTACCCCTCCCATGAGCTACTCAACTTCTCTCCCCCCTCAATACTTTAACCTGAACCTTCGCCATTATTCTCCTCCTCGCATTCGGATTAATCTATGAATGGATACAAGGGGGCTTAGAATGAGCAGAATAACTACAGAAAGTTAGTCTAATTAAGACAGTTGATTTCGGCTCAACAAACCACAGTCCCACTCTGTGACTTTCTCAATGACCTTTCTACATTTAAGCTTCTACTCTGCCTTCGCCCTAAGCAGCCTAGGACTAGCCTTTCACCGAATACACCTAATTTCCGCCCTACTATGCTTAGAAAGTATAATACTATCCATATACATTGCCCTATCCATGTGGCCCATCCAAACCCAAACAACATCCCCCTCCCTAATACCCATTCTCATACTAGCATTTTCAGCCTGTGAAGCAGGCGCCGGCCTGGCAATTCTAGTAGCTTCCACCCGAACTCACGGGTCAGATCATTTGCATAATCTAAACCTTCTACAATGCTAAAAATTATTCTCCCCACGATCATACTACTCCCTATAACCCTCCTATCACCCCAAAAATTTCTTTGACTTAATGTCACTTCCCACAGCCTCTTAATCGCAACCGCCAGCTTACAGTGACTCTCTTCAACCTACCACCCTAACAAGAACCTATCCCCATGACTTGGTATCGACCAAATTTCATCCCCCTTATTAGTCCTATCTTGTTGACTTCTGCCCCTTATAATGTTAGCAAGCCAAAATCACCTCCAGCAAGAGCCCCCTACACGAAAATATATATTTATCATAACCATAATCCTTGCTCAACCATTTATCATCCTGGCCTTCTCAGCCTTAGAACTGATATTGTTTTATATTGCATTCGAAGCAACCTTAATCCCTACTCTAATTCTAATTACACGATGGGGCAGCCAACCAGAACGTTTAAGTGCTGGGGTCTACCTCTTATTCTATACCCTAGTCAGTTCTCTTCCCCTATTAGTTGCGATCCTTTATCTTCACACTCAAACAGGGTCCATGCACATCATTATAATAAAACTTTCACATCCATCCCTTACAAACTCCTGAACAGGCCTCATATCAAGCCTAGCCCTACTACTCGCTTTCATAGTAAAAGCCCCCCTTTATGGATTACACCTATGACTCCCAAAAGCCCACGTAGAGGCACCAATCGCAGGGTCCATACTTCTAGCCGCACTCCTCCTCAAACTTGGAGGGTACGGCATTATACGTATCTCAATGGTCTTAAACTCCCTGCTCGACTACCTCTACTACCCATTCCTAACCTTAGCCCTATGAGGGGCATTAATAACAAGCTCCATCTGCCTACGCCAAATTGACCTTAAATCTCTAATCGCCTACTCCTCGGTAAGCCATATAGGCCTAGTCATTGCCGCAACAATAATCCAAACCCATTGATCTTTTTCAGGAGCGATAATCTTGATAATTTCACATGGACTCACCTCTTCCATACTATTTTGCCTAGCTAATACAAATTATGAACGCATACACAGCCGCACCCTCCTCTTAACACGAGGCCTACAACCCCTCCTACCTCTCATAGGAATCTGATGACTTCTAGCTAACCTAACTAACATGGCTCTTCCTCCTACCACTAATCTAATAGCTGAACTAACTATCATAATTGCTCTCTTCAATTGATCTGCATTCACTATCATCCTAACCGGAATCGCAACTCTACTGACTGCAGCCTACACCCTCTACATACTCCTTATAACCCAACGAGGACCAACCCCAACTTACATCACAACTACCCAAAATTCGAATACGCGAGAACATCTCCTTATAACACTCCACATTCTACCCTCCCTTCTCCTCATCCTAAAACCAGAACTAATCTCAGGAATCCCCATATGCAAGCATAGTTTTAAGCCAAACATTAGACTGTGATCCTAAAAATAGAAGTTAAACTCTTCTTGCCTGCCGAGGGGAGGTTTAACCAACAAGAACTGCTAACTCTTGCATCTGAGCCTAAGACCTCAGCCCCCTTACTTTTAAAGGATAATAGCAATCCACTGGTCTTAGGAGCCATTCATCTTGGTGCAAGTCCAAGTAAAAGTAATGGACTTTCCATTAATTCTCAACACCTCCATATTCCTAACCTTGGCCATTCTTTCTACTCCTATTCTTCTTCCCCTTCTATCCAAGAACTATCAAAACTCCCCAACCACCATTATATATACTGTCAAAACTTCCTTCATGACCAGTTTAATTCCCATAATCCTCTCTATCTATTCTAATATGGAAAACACTACCTTCTATTGAGAGTGAAAATTCATTACAAACTTCAAAATCCCTTTTAACCTTAAAATAGACCAATACTCCTTAATATTCTTCCCCATTGCTCTATTCGTAACATGATCTATTCTACAATTCGCAACATGGTACATAGCCTCAGAACCTCATGCCACAAAATTCTCTCTCTACCTCTTAATTTTCCTCATTGCTATGCTAATCTTAATTATCGCCAACAACATATTCCTCCTATTTATTGGCTGAGAAGGAGTTGGAATTATATCCTTCCTCCTAATCGGATGATGATACGGCCGAGCAGAAGCTAACACCGCCGCACTCCAAGCCGTACTTTATAATCGTATCGGAGATATCGGACTGATCCTCTGCATAGCATGATTAGCCTCTTCAATCAATACATGAGAAATTCAACAACCATCTTACCCAAACCAAATACCCTTACTTCCTCTTATAGGACTCATTTTAGCAGCCACAGGTAAATCCGCCCAATTCGGCCTCCACCCGTGACTCCCAGCCGCTATAGAAGGACCAACTCCTGTATCCGCTCTACTCCATTCCAGTACAATAGTAGTTGCCGGAATCTTTCTATTAATTCGCACTCACCACATATTATGTAGTAATCAAATCGCTCTAACTGCGTGCCTCTGTATAGGTGCCCTATCCACACTATTTGCCGCTACATGCGCTCTTACCCAAAACGACATCAAAAAAATTATTGCTTTCTCTACATCCAGCCAATTAGGCCTAATAATAGTTACTATTGGCTTAAACCTACCCCAACTAGCCTTTCTACATATTTCCACCCACGCATTCTTCAAAGCCATACTCTTCCTCTGCTCTGGATCTATCATCCATAGCCTCAACGGTGAACAAGACATCCGAAAAATAGGAGGTCTACAAAAATTACTCCCTACAACCACTTCATGTCTGACAATCGGAAACCTAGCTCTCATAGGAACCCCATTTCTAGCAGGGTTCTACTCAAAAGACCTCATCATCGAAAGCCTCAACACCTCCTACTTAAACACCTGAGCGCTCCTTCTAACACTTGTAGCCACATCATTTACTGCAACTTATAGCCTGCGTATAACCCTACTAGTACAAACCGACTACACCCGAATTCCTTCTATTACCCCCATTAATGAAAACAACCCAGCAGTCACAAACCCAATCACCCGTCTTGCTCTCGGAAGTATCATGGCTGGATTACTAATCACCTCTTATATTTCTCCCACAAAAACCCCTCCTATAACTATGCCTCTTCTTACAAAAACCACAGCCATCATTATCACAACATTAGGTATTATTCTAGCACTGGAACTATCAAAACTCACGCATTCACTCACCCTTCCTAAGCAAAATATGACTATAAACTTCTCCAACACTCTAGGATACTTTAATCCCCTCATACACCGCCTCAGCTCCACCAACCTCCTAAGCAACGGCCAAAACATTGCATCCCACCTAATCGACCTATCCTGATATAAAAAAATTGGCCCAGAAGGACTAGCAATCCTTCAACTCAAAACATCTAAAACCCTAACTACTTTCCACTCCGGATTAATCAAAACCTACCTAGGAACCTTCGCTCTGTCTATCTTAATTATTATCTCACTTACACAGAACTAAAAATTAATGACCCCCAACCTACGAAAACATCATCCTCTTCTAAAAATAATCAATAACTCCTTAATTGATCTC
>NW_026990946.1:0-32351 GCF_036250125.1 Pseudopipra pipra
TGCACTCCAAGCCGTACTTTATAATCGTATCGGAGATATCGGACTGATCCTCTGCATAGCATGATTAGCCTCTTCAATCAATACATGAGAAATTCAACAACCATCTTACCCAAACCAAATACCCTTACTTCCTCTTATAGGACTCATTTTAGCAGCCACAGGTAAATCCGCCCAATTCGGCCTCCACCCGTGACTCCCAGCCGCTATAGAAGGACCAACTCCTGTATCCGCTCTACTCCATTCCAGTACAATAGTAGTTGCCGGAATCTTTCTATTAATTCGCACTCACCACATATTATGTAGTAATCAAATCGCTCTAACTGCGTGCCTCTGTATAGGTGCCCTATCCACACTATTTGCCGCTACATGCGCTCTTACCCAAAACGACATCAAAAAAATTATTGCTTTCTCTACATCCAGCCAATTAGGCCTAATAATAGTTACTATTGGCTTAAACCTACCCCAACTAGCCTTTCTACATATTTCCACCCACGCATTCTTCAAAGCCATACTCTTCCTCTGCTCTGGATCTATCATCCATAGCCTCAACGGTGAACAAGACATCCGAAAAATAGGAGGTCTACAAAAATTACTCCCTACAACCACTTCATGTCTGACAATCGGAAACCTAGCTCTCATAGGAACCCCATTTCTAGCAGGGTTCTACTCAAAAGACCTCATCATCGAAAGCCTCAACACCTCCTACTTAAACACCTGAGCGCTCCTTCTAACACTTGTAGCCACATCATTTACTGCAACTTATAGCCTGCGTATAACCCTACTAGTACAAACCGACTACACCCGAATTCCTTCTATTACCCCCATTAATGAAAACAACCCAGCAGTCACAAACCCAATCACCCGTCTTGCTCTCGGAAGTATCATGGCTGGATTACTAATCACCTCTTATATTTCTCCCACAAAAACCCCTCCTATAACTATGCCTCTTCTTACAAAAACCACAGCCATCATTATCACAACATTAGGTATTATTCTAGCACTGGAACTATCAAAACTCACGCATTCACTCACCCTTCCTAAGCAAAATATGACTATAAACTTCTCCAACACTCTAGGATACTTTAATCCCCTCATACACCGCCTCAGCTCCACCAACCTCCTAAGCAACGGCCAAAACATTGCATCCCACCTAATCGACCTATCCTGATATAAAAAAATTGGCCCAGAAGGACTAGCAATCCTTCAACTCAAAACATCTAAAACCCTAACTACTTTCCACTCCGGATTAATCAAAACCTACCTAGGAACCTTCGCTCTGTCTATCTTAATTATTATCTCACTTACACAGAACTAAAAATTAATGACCCCCAACCTACGAAAACATCATCCTCTTCTAAAAATAATCAATAACTCCTTAATTGATCTCCCAACACCATCAAACATTTCCGCTTGATGAAATTTCGGATCTCTCCTAGGCATCTGCCTAATAATTCAAATTACCACTGGCCTTTTACTGGCAATGCACTATACAGCAGATATCACTCTAGCATTCACATCCGTTGCTCATACATGTCGAAATGTCCAATTCGGTTGACTGATCCGAAACCTCCACGCAAACGGTGCCTCCTTCTTCTTCATGTGCATCTACCTACACATTGGACGAGGATTCTACTATGGTTCCTACCTATATAAAGAAACCTGAAACACAGGAGTTGTTCTCCTCCTAACTTTAATAGCAACTGCTTTCGTAGGATATGTTCTCCCATGAGGCCAAATATCATTCTGAGGCGCCACAGTAATTACTAACTTATTCTCAGCTATCCCCTATATTGGCCAAACACTTGTAGAATGAGCCTGAGGAGGGTTCTCAGTTGATAACCCTACGCTCACCCGATTCTTCGCCCTTCACTTCCTTCTCCCATTCTTGATTGCAGGTCTCACTTTCATTCACCTAACCTTCCTACATGAAACAGGCTCAAACAACCCCCTAGGCATTCATTCAGACTGTGATAAAATCCCATTTCACCCTTACTTCTCAATGAAAGACGTGTTAGGCCTTCTATTCCTCCTCATCCCACTAATAACACTTGCTATATTCTCACCTAACCTTTTAGGAGACCCAGAAAATTTTACACCTGCAAATCCATTAGTTACACCTCCTCATATTAAACCTGAATGATACTTCCTATTTGCATATGCTATTCTACGATCAATCCCTAACAAATTAGGAGGAGTCCTAGCTCTCGCTGCCTCCGTCCTAATTCTATTTTTAGCCCCATTCCTCCACATGTCAAAGCAACGAACAATAACCTTCCGACCCATCTCCCAACTCCTATTTTGAATCCTAGTTACTAACCTTTTGATCCTTACATGAATCGGTAGTCAACCAGTTGAACATCCATTTATCATCATTGGGCAACTTGCATCAGCTACCTACTTTACTATCATCCTTATCCTATTCCCCACTATCAGCCTTCTAGAAAACAAGATACTTAATCTCTAACTACTCTAATAGTTTATAAAAAACATTGGTCTTGTAAACCAAAGATTGAAGATCACCCCCTTCTTAGAGTTGTCCAAAAAAATTCAAGTTCCCAAAAAAATATTCAAGTTCCTCAAATTTCCCAATTAATACGTACATGGGGGGCCCCCCCCTCCCCCCATACGCTATGGTATGTATTACTTTGCATCGCATTCTCCACCACATTAGACATAAAATCCATGCAGGAAACTCAGGCATACCATTATTGTAAAACCAACCAAATCTTCACATCTTCTCCCATACCATCCAAAACCGGCCATAGACAGATCTAGGCACATTCCCATACAACCTCATAACATGTCATGTTCTAGGAACAATCCCGCTAATCGGACTAAAACCTAACACCGCTAACTTTCGCATAAAAACCTTCACAACACGAGGAACCTCCAAAGACCCAGAATCCACCGTTCAAGGACCTCTCACCACTTAACCTTGCTCTATGTACTGACCAAGAGGCGCTGGGTTATTTATTAATCGTACCTCTCACGAGAAACCAGCAACCCGGCGTTAGTAATGTTTATCATGCCCAGCTTCAGGTGCGTTCTTTCATCTACCACCCTACACCCGCTCTCATAAATTGCTCTTTGTCGCCTCTGGTTCCTCGGTCAGGGCCATAACTTGCTTAATTTTCCTAAACTTGCGCTCCGTTACTAATGGTTGGGGATGCTTGGCCAATTTGGACCTCGTGATCGCGGCATTTTCCCTTTTCTATACTTTTGGTTTTTTTTTTGGGGTAGATCTCAATAAGCCCTTCAGAGTGCTCCGCCAGGGGGCTCCCATATATGGTTGACATGTACCCCTTGTGGTCGGCGAGCGGTTTTCTCACTTTCGCGGGTAAATTAATGATATGGTAGGCAGGATGCTTCTCGGTCTCATACTGTTGCACTGATTCACCGTCAGGTGCTGTTGGCTTGGTTTCTCAATTACGTCTCTCATCAAGTTGCAGTTTAATTAATGCACGCCAGACATATTTTTTCTTGAAAATTTCACAAAAAATCACAAAAAATCACAAAAAATTTTGTCATTTTTGCAATGATCTAGGGACTTTTCCCTTATTCATCACTAATTTTCGTTAAAAAATTTTTTAACAAAAATTTTTTATTTTACAAACATTCCATTTCCCTAATTTCCCAATCAATAAAATTTGCATCATCAATTTGTAAAAATTTTTTATCCAACTTGTTACACCCCATTTTTTCCTTTCATCATTTGTTTGTTTATTCATTCGTTTACACTTAAACTCACCCCATTTTTTCCTTTCATCATTTGTTTGTTTATTCATTCGTTTACACTTAAACTCACCCCATTTTTTCCTTTCATCATTTGTTTGTTTATTCATTCGTTTACACTTAAACTCACCCCATTTTTTCCTTTCATCATTTGTTTGTTTATTCATTCGTTTACACTTAAACTCACCCCATTTTTTCCTTTCATCATTTGTTTGTTTATTCATTCGTTTACACTTAAACTCACCCCATTTTTTCCTTTCATCATTTGTTTGTTTATTCATTCGTTTACACTTAAACTCACCCCATTTTTTCCTTTCATCATTTGTTTGTTTATTCATTCGTTTACACTTAAACTCACCCCACTACCTTCTACCCATTTCCCCGCCTAATTGGCAACCTTAACTATTTTCTTTCCCCTTCCAACCCCACCACCCCAATTAACACTTTTTTCCTACACTCCTCTAATAATTAACCCCAAATCTTATCCCCTTACCCCTCAGAAAAAAAGGAATCAAACCCTTATCACCAACTCCCAAAGCTGGTATTTTCATTAAACTATTTTCTGAATTTGCCCCCTTAAACCGCCCGAATTGCCCCCCGAGATAATCCTCGCACAAGCTCTAGCACAACAAACAACGTCAACAACAAGCCCCAACCTGCAACTAAAAATTGCCCCACCCCCCAAGAATAAAACATAGCCGCACCCTCAAAATCTAGCCGAACTGGCAAAACACCCCCACTATCCACCGTATCCAACCCCAATCACCGTAACCCTGATAACCCCATAACAAACACCCCTCCCCCCAGCGCTAAAACTAACCCAACCCCATACCCCACAACCCGCCAGTCCCCTCAAGCTTCAGGATACGGATCCGCTGCTAATGAAACCGAATACACAAAAACCACTAACATCCCACCCAAATATACTAAAAATAACACCAATGACACAAAAGACACCCCCAAACTCATTAACCATCCACACCCTACAACAGACGCTAACACCAACCCAACCACTGCATAATAAGGAGAAGGATTAGAAGCCACTGCCAACCCCCCCAAAATAAAACTAACACTTAAAAAAAGTATAAAATACGTCATAACAATTCCTGCTTGGCTTCTACCCAAGACCTTTGGCCTGAAAAACCACCGTTGTAATTTCAACTACAAGAACACATAATCTTAACTAAACCTACTTATTCAATCCAACAATCAAACCTCCTTCTACACTTCCAATTGCTCAACCAACACATTTTTGTTATCCACCAAACTATTTCCCCAACCACCTAAAACCCACTAACCGAACCAATCCTAAATCAACATCAACTACCTCCATAACTAAAACATAAACCCTAATAATAACCACTTGACCCAAAAACAATCCTAGTTCTTGTAGCTTACAATAAAGCATAACACTGAAGATGTTAAGACGGCTATTACACATACCCAAGGACAAAAAAGACTTAGTCCTAACCTTACAGTTAGTTCTTGCCAAATATATACATGCAAGTATCCGCGCCCCAGTGAAAATGCCCTCAATACCTTAAAAAGACAGTAGGAGCAGGCATCAGGCACACTTCCCCAATTGCAGCCCAAAACGCCTTGCATCGCCACACCCCCAAGGGTACTCAGCAGTAATTAATATTAAGCAATAAGTGTAAACTTGACTTAGTTAAAGCAACTTATCAGGGTTGGTAAATCTTGTGCCAGCCACCGCGGTCACACAAGAAACCCAAATTAACTTTATACGGCGTAAAGAGTGGCTTTTCACTATCACTTCAACTAAGACTGACATGCAACCAAGCTGTTATAAGCATAAGATGCATTTAATACTCCCATAAAAACGATCTTAGTCCCATGATCAACAAAACCCCACGAAAGCCAGGACACAAACTGGGATTAGATACCCCACTATGCCTGGCCCTAAATCCCGATGCTTTCACCACTTAAGCATCCGCCTGAGAACTACGAGCACAAACGCTTAAAACTCTAAGGACTTGGCGGTGCTCCAAACCCACCTAGAGGAGCCTGTTCTATAATCGATAACCCACGATACACCCAACCATCCCTAGCCAAATCAGCCTATATACCGCCGTCGTCAGCTCACCCCTAAACTGAGGGTTCAACAGTGAGCACAATAGCAACCCCACCCGCTAATAAGACAGGTCAAGGTATAGCTCATGGGGTGGTAGAAATGGGCTACATTTTCTAGCATAGAAAACCCCTTCCCACGACAGGGAGCGTGAAACCACTCCCAAAAGGCGGATTTAGCAGTAAAGCAGGATAATAATGCCCCCTTTAAGTTGGCTCTGAAGCACGTACATACCGCCCGTCACCCTCCTCACAAGCTACAACCAATCTTATTCATAATAGGCTCTCAAGCTAAAGATGAGGCAAGTCGTAACAAGGTAAGTGTACCGGAAGGTGCACTTAGTTTACCAAGACGTAGCTATAAAAAAAGCATTCAGCTTACACCTGAAAGATATCTGCTCCTCACCAGATCGTCTTGAAGCCTAACTCTAGCTCTGCTACCAAATTACATATGAACTAAACCATGCCACCCACTAAATCAAAGCATTCTCTCACTTAACCTAGTATAGGCGATAGAAAGGTGAACTCAAGACGCGATAGAGACCATGTACCGTAAGGGAAAAATGAAATAACAATGACAAGCCAAGCGCTAAATAGCAAAGACCAATCCTTGTACCTTTTGCATCATGATTTAGCAAGAACTTCCCAAGCAAAATGCCAATTTAAGCTTGCCGCCCCGAAACCCAAGCGAGCTACTTACGAGCAGCTATTTACTGAGCAAACCCGTCTCTGTTGCAAAAGAGTGGGATGACTCGTTAGTAGTGGTGAAAAGCCAATCGAGCTGGGTGATAGCTGGTTGCCTATGAAACGAACCTTAGTTCTCTCTTAATTCACCCCCCCAGGACTATATTCAACCCACATGAAATGAATTAAGGGTTATTTAAAGGAGGTACAGCTCCTTTAAAAAAGAGCACACTCTCTTCCAGCGGATAAATTAAATTGTTCCTCAACTGTGGGCCTTCAAGCAGCCACCATTAAAGAGTGCGTCAAAGCTCTGTACCTAAAAATCCTAATCTTCCTATGACTCCCTCTTCCTTAATAGGCTAACTTATGATAAATAAGAGAATTAATGCTAAAATAAGTAACTAGGGACCCCCCCCTCTACGGCACAAACTTACATTATAACATTATTAACAAACTACAGGATATTTTCTAACCCTAACAAGATCCTATATCTAAAACCTTGTTAACCCACCTACGGAGTGCCTCTCAAAGACGATTTAAATCTGTAAAAGGAACTAGGCAAAACCAAGGCCCGACTGTTTACCAAAAACATAGCCTTTAGCTAAGTCAAGTATTAAAGGTGAAGCCTGCCCAGTGACAATAAGTTCAACGGCCGCGGTATCCTAACCGTGCAAAGGTAGCGCAATCAATTGTCCCATAAATCGGGACTTGTATGAATGGCTTAACGAGGTCTTAACTGTCTCCTACGGATAATCAGTGAAATTGATCTTCCTGTGCAAAAGCAGGAATAACTTCATAAGACAAGAAGACCCTGTGGAACTTTAAAACCTGCTACCATCCCCACCAACAATTTTCCTCCACAGGACCCACTCCCTCGGATTTTACTGGTACGCATTTTTTGGTTGGGGCGACCTTGGAGATAAACTTAACCTCCAAAAACCGGATAACCCATCTTGACCAAGAACAACTCATCAACGTGCTAATAGTAGCCAGACCCAATATTATTGATTAATGAACCTAGCTACCCCAGGGATAACAGCGCAATCTCCTTCAAGAGCCCACATCGACAAGGAGGTTTACGACCTCGATGTTGGATCAGGACATCCTAGTGGTGCAACCGCTACCAAGGGTTCGTTTGTTCAACGATTAACAGTCCTACGTGATCTGAGTTCAGACCGGAGCAATCCAGGTCGGTTTCTATCTATGTAATAACTCCTTCTAGTACGAAAGGACCGAAGAAGTAAGGCCTATGCTACAGGCACGCCTTCGCACCCAGTAATGAACCCAACTAAATTACCAAGAGCCCTACCATAACCCCTTCCTAGAAAAGGACCGCTAGCGTGGCAGAGCTTGGCAAATGCAGAAGGCTTAAGCCCTTTACCCAGAGGTTCAAATCCTCTCCCTAGCTCCACATAAAACATATGGCAACTCACTTAGTCCTGATTTACCTCATTATATCACTATCCTATGCTTTATCCATCCTCATCGCCGTAGCATTCCTAACCCTGGTTGAACGCAAAGTTCTAAGTTATATACAAGCCCGAAAAGGACCTAACATTGTAGGACCATTTGGCCTATTACAACCTATAGCAGATGGAGTAAAACTGTTCATTAAAGAACCAATCCGTCCATCAACTTCATCCCCTTACCTATTTATAGCTACCCCTATCCTAGCCCTTCTCTTAGCAATTACAATCTGACTGCCTCTCCCCCTACCATTTCCCCTCACTGACCTAAACCTAGGTATACTTTTCCTCCTGGCCCTCTCCAGCTTAGCAGTTTACTCAATTCTATGATCAGGGTGGGCCTCTAATTCAAAATATGCTCTGATTGGCGCCCTCCGAGCAGTCGCACAAACCATTTCCTATGAGGTTACCCTAGCCATTATTCTCCTATCTGTAATTATTCTAAGTGGTAATTATACCCTTAACACCCTTGCTATTACACAAGAACCTCTTTACCTCATTTTCTCCTCCTGACCTCTAGCAATAATATGATATATTTCCTCACTTGCTGAAACAAACCGCGCCCCATTTGACCTAACAGAAGGAGAATCTGAACTAGTCTCAGGGTTTAATGTAGAATATGCTGCAGGTCCATTTGCCTTATTCTTCCTAGCTGAATATGCTAATATTATACTAATAAATGCACTCACAACCATTCTATTCCTGAACCCCAGCTCACTCAATCTCCCTCAAGAATTCTTCCCTCTAACTCTAGCTACAAAAACCCTCCTCCTGTCCGCAGGCTTCTTATGAATCCGCGCCTCTTACCCTCGATTCCGCTATGATCAACTCATACATTTACTCTGAAAAAACTTCCTACCCCTAACACTAGCCTTATGCCTATGACATACTAGCCTCCCTATCTCATATGCAGGCCTACCTCCCTACCTAAGATAACCAAGGAAATGTGCCTGAATCCAAAAGGGTTACTATGATAAAGTAAACATAGAGGTATACCAACCCTCTCATTTCCTAAACTTAGAAAAGTAGGAATCGAACCTACACTAAAGGAATCAAAATCCTCTATACTCCCTCTATATTATTTTCTAGTAAGGTCAGCTAATTAAGCTATCGGGCCCATACCCCGAAAATGATGGTTTAACTCCTTCCCTTACTAATGAATCCTCAAGCTAAATTAATCTCTACAGCAAGCTTACTCTTGGGAACCTCCATCACAATTTCAAGCAACCACTGAATAACAGCATGAATTGGCTTAGAGATTAACACTTTAGCTATCCTTCCCTTAATCTCTAAAACCCACCATCCACGAGCCATTGAAGCTTCTACTAAATACTTTCTGACCCAAGCAACCGCATCCACACTACTCCTATTTGCTAGCATGATCAACGCATGATTTTCTGGTCAATGAGACATCACCCAACTAACCCACCCTATATCATGCATACTATCAACAGTTGCAATTTCAATCAAACTAGGCTTAGTCCCATTCCATTTCTGATTTCCAGAAGTCCTTCAAGGCTCAACCATAACAACATGCCTCCTACTAGCTACAATTATAAAATTTCCACCAATTACCCTATTCTACTTAACATCCCCATCACTTAACTCAACCCTCCTAACTTCAATAGCTATCGCCTCCGCAGCCCTAGGAGGCTGAATAGGGTTAAATCAAACTCAAACTCGCAAAGTCTTAGCCTTTTCATCCATCGCCCACCTTGGATGAATAACTATTATTCTCAACTATGACCCCAATCTAACTTTAATTACCTTTTATCTCTATACCATAACAACTTCCGCTATCTTCCTTATTCTCAACACAACCAATACCCTAAAATTATCCACTGTAATAACCACATGAACCAAAATTCCCCCATTAACTACAATTTTCATGCTCACTCTCCTCTCCCTCGCAGGCCTCCCTCCCCTAACAGGATTTCTACCCAAATGATTAATTATTCAAGAACTCACTAAGCAAGAACTAACTGCAACAGCCACAGCCATTTCTCTACTCTCTTTACTCGGACTTTTCTTCTACCTACGTCTAGCCTACTGTGCAACTATCACACTACCCCCAAACTTCACCAACTACATAAAACAATGACAGACTAACAAACCAACTAATCCCTTAACTACAATCTTTACTTCTCTGTCAATCATACTCCTACCATTATCCCCCATAGTACTTACTATTTCCTAGAAACTTAGGTTACTTAAACCGAAGGCCTTCAAAGCCTTAAACAAGGACCAGCTCTCCTTAGTTTCTGCTAAAATTCACAGGATATTAACCTGTATTTCCTGAATGCAACTCAAGCGCTTTAATTAAGCTAGAATCTCTTTCTAGACAGATGGGCCTCGATCCCATAAAACTTTAGTTAACAGCTAAATGCCCTATCCAACAGGCTTCTGCCTACTAGATCCTGGTGTATATTTGATACACATCAATGAGCTTGCAACTCAACATGAACTTCACTACAGAATCGATAAGAAGAGGAATCAAACCTCTGTAAAAAGGACTACAGCCTAACGCTTCAACACTCAGCCATCTTACCTATGACTTTTATCAACCGTTGACTATTCTCTACCAATCACAAAGACATCGGCACACTTTACCTTATTTTCGGTGCATGAGCTGGTATAATTGGTACAGCCCTAAGTCTCCTCATTCGAGCAGAACTAGGACAACCAGGAACCCTTTTAGGCGATGACCAAATCTATAATGTAATCGTCACCGCACATGCATTTGTTATAATTTTCTTTATAGTAATACCTATTATAATTGGAGGGTTTGGTAACTGACTAGTCCCATTAATAATTGGCGCCCCCGACATGGCATTCCCACGAATAAATAATATAAGCTTCTGACTTCTTCCCCCATCCTTCTTACTACTTTTAGCATCTTCCACAGTTGAAGCTGGGGCCGGGACAGGATGAACAGTATACCCACCCCTAGCTGGAAACCTAGCCCACGCTGGTGCATCAGTAGACCTCGCCATTTTCTCCCTTCACCTAGCAGGTGTCTCCTCTATCCTCGGAGCAATCAACTTTATTACTACAGCAATTAACATAAAACCACCTGCTCTTTCACAATACCAAACCCCCCTATTTGTTTGATCCGTCCTAATCACCGCAGTACTACTTCTCCTCTCCCTACCAGTTCTAGCTGCTGGCATTACAATACTTCTAACAGATCGAAACCTAAACACTACATTCTTCGACCCCGCAGGAGGTGGAGACCCAATTTTATATCAACACTTATTTTGATTTTTTGGACACCCAGAAGTCTACATCCTTATTCTGCCAGGATTCGGAATTATCTCCCACGTCGTAGCCTACTACGCTGGTAAAAAAGAACCCTTCGGCTACATAGGCATAGTCTGAGCCATATTATCTATTGGTTTCCTAGGCTTCATCGTATGAGCCCACCACATATTCACAGTTGGAATGGACGTAGATACCCGAGCATACTTTACATCTGCTACCATAATTATTGCAATTCCTACTGGCATTAAAGTTTTCAGTTGACTAGCCACCCTACATGGTGGGACAATTAAATGAGACCCACCCATACTATGAGCCCTAGGCTTCATTTTCCTCTTCACCATTGGTGGACTAACAGGTATCGTTCTTGCTAACTCCTCCCTAGATATTGCCTTACACGATACCTACTACGTAGTTGCACACTTCCACTACGTACTGTCTATGGGAGCAGTATTCGCCATCTTAGCTGGCTTCACACATTGATTCCCACTATTTACTGGTTACACCCTCCATCCTACGTGAGCTAAAGCCCACTTCGGGGTAATATTCTTTGGGGTTAACCTAACATTCTTCCCACAACATTTCCTAGGTTTAGCTGGTATACCACGTCGATACTCAGACTATCCAGATGCTTATACCTTATGGAATTCCCTATCCTCCATTGGCTCCCTTATCTCCATGATAGCCGTAATTATACTGATATTTATTATCTGAGAAGCCTTCGCATCCAAACGAAAAGTATTACAACCAGAACTTACTTCCACAAACATCGAATGAATTCACGGCTGCCCTCCCCCTTACCACACCTTCGAAGAACCAGCTTTTGTTCAAGTACAAGAAAGGAAGGAATCGAACCCTCATAAGCTGGTTTCAAGCCAACCGCATCTAACCACTCATGCTTCTTTCTTATGGGTTGTTAGTAAAATAATTACATAGTCTTGTCAAGACTAAATCACAGGTGAAAACCCAGTACATCCCACCTTCCACATTATGGCCAACCACTCTCAACTTGGTTTTCAAGACGCTTCATCCCCTATTATAGAAGAACTCATCGAATTTCATGATCATGCCCTAATAGTTGCTCTAGCCATCTGTAGCCTAGTTCTATACCTCCTAGCTCTTATACTCATAGAAAAACTATCCTCTAACACCGTCGACGCACAAGAAGTAGAACTTGTCTGAACAATTCTACCTGCCATCGTCCTAATTATACTAGCCCTCCCATCCCTTCAAATCCTCTACATAATAGACGAAATCGACGAACCCGACCTTACCCTTAAAGCCATTGGTCATCAATGATATTGATCCTATGAATACACAGACTTCAAAGATTTATCCTTTGACTCTTACATGTTACCAACCACAGACCTACCACTTGGTCACTTCCGCCTCCTAGAAGTTGATAACCGCATTGTTATCCCAATAGAATCCCCAATCCGAGTTATCGTCACAGCTGATGATGTCCTCCACTCATGAGCCGTGCCCAGCCTTGGTGTAAAAACCGATGCAATTCCAGGACGACTAAATCAAACTTCCTTCATCACAACCCGCCCTGGAATCTTCTACGGCCAATGCTCAGAAATCTGTGGAGCCAATCACAGCTTCATACCCATTGTAGTGGAATCAGCTCCTCTAACAGACTTCGAAAACTGATCTTCACTTCTAACATCCTAATCATTAAGAAGCTATGAACCAGCACTAGCCTTTTAAGCTAGAGAAAGAGGACTACCCATCCTCCTTAATGACATGCCTCAGCTAAACCCAGCGCCCTGACTCTTTATTATACTTACTTCATGACTCACTTTTTCCCTCATCCTTCAACCTAAACTTTTATTATTTACTCCAACCAACTCGCCATCCAACAAAACATTATCCACTATAAAAACTTACCCTTGAGACTGACCATGAACCTAAGCTTCTTCGACCAATTTATAAGCCCAACACTTCTAGGAATCCCCCTTATTCTGATCTCTCTATTGTTCCCAACTCTCTTGCTTCCCTCCCCTGGCAACCGATGAGTTACAAATCGTCTTTCAACGCTTCAACTCTGATTCTTCCACCTAATTACAAAACAACTGATAACCCCATTAAACAAAAAAGGCCACAAATGAGCCCTAATCTTATCATCACTCATAATCATACTATTAATAATCAACCTATTAGGCCTTTTACCCTACACATTCACACCTACTACTCAACTATCAATAAACCTAGCCCTTGCCTTCCCCCTATGACTTGCTACACTATTAACAGGCCTACGAAACCAACCCTCAGCTTCCCTAGGACACCTCTTGCCAGAAGGTACCCCAACACCCCTAATCCCTGCCCTTATCATAATCGAAACAACAAGCCTTCTCATTCGTCCACTTGCCTTAGGAGTCCGCCTTACAGCCAACCTCACAGCAGGACATCTACTTATCCAACTCATTTCTACAGCCACTGCTGTCCTCCTTCCCATTATACCTGCAGTATCCCTCTTAACCACAGCTATTCTCCTTCTCCTAACAATTTTAGAAGTAGCCGTAGCAATAATCCAAGCCTATGTCTTTGTACTACTACTAAGCCTTTACTTACAAGAAAACATTTAACCTTTAATGACACACCAAGCCCACTCCTTCCATATAGTAGACCCAAGCCCCTGACCCATTTTCGGAGCTGCGGCCGCTCTCCTTACTACCTCCGGATTGGCCATATGATTCCATCACAATTCCATGCAACTCTTACTCCTAGGCCTGCTTTCCATAATTTTAGTAATAATTCAATGATGGCGTGATATCGTACGAGAAAGCACATTCCAAGGTCACCATACTCTAACAGTCCAAAAAGGCTTACGCTACGGAATAATTCTATTCATTACCTCCGAAGCCTTCTTCTTTCTAGGATTCTTCTGAGCATTCTTTCACTCTAGCTTAGTCCCCACCCCAGAACTCGGAGGGCAATGACCCCCTATGGGAATCAAACCCCTCAATCCAATAGAAGTACCTCTACTAAACACTGCCATCCTTTTAGCTTCAGGAGTTACCGTTACATGAGCTCATCATAGCATTACAGAAGGTAACCGAAATCAAGCTACTCAGGCCCTACTCATAACTGTCCTGTTAGGATTCTACTTTACAGCACTTCAAGCAATAGAATATTATGAAGCGCCATTCTCAATTGCTGATGGAATCTATGGATCCACCTTCTTTGTAGCCACAGGATTCCATGGCCTTCACGTAATCATTGGGTCATCCTTTCTCTTAATTTGCCTTTTCCGTCTCATCAAATTCCATTTCACACCCAACCACCACTTTGGCTTTGAAGCAGCGGCTTGATACTGACATTTTGTTGATATTATCTGACTATTCCTCTATATAACAATCTACTGATGAGGATCCTGCCTTTCTAGTATATTAATTACAATTGACTTCCAATCTCTAAAATCTGGATCAAAACCAGAGAAAGGCAATTAACATAATCCTCTTTATATTTACAACCTCTCTATCACTATGTATTATCCTAACTTCATTAAACCTTTGACTGGCTCAAATAAATCCAGATTCAGAAAAACTATCCCCATATGAATGTGGCTTTGACCCACTGGGCTCAGCCCGTCTCCCTTTTTCAATCCGATTCTTTCTTGTCGCAATCTTATTTCTCTTGTTCGACCTAGAAATCGCCCTCTTACTACCCCTCCCATGAGCTACTCAACTTCTCTCCCCCCTCAATACTTTAACCTGAACCTTCGCCATTATTCTCCTCCTCGCATTCGGATTAATCTATGAATGGATACAAGGGGGCTTAGAATGAGCAGAATAACTACAGAAAGTTAGTCTAATTAAGACAGTTGATTTCGGCTCAACAAACCACAGTCCCACTCTGTGACTTTCTCAATGACCTTTCTACATTTAAGCTTCTACTCTGCCTTCGCCCTAAGCAGCCTAGGACTAGCCTTTCACCGAATACACCTAATTTCCGCCCTACTATGCTTAGAAAGTATAATACTATCCATATACATTGCCCTATCCATGTGGCCCATCCAAACCCAAACAACATCCCCCTCCCTAATACCCATTCTCATACTAGCATTTTCAGCCTGTGAAGCAGGCGCCGGCCTGGCAATTCTAGTAGCTTCCACCCGAACTCACGGGTCAGATCATTTGCATAATCTAAACCTTCTACAATGCTAAAAATTATTCTCCCCACGATCATACTACTCCCTATAACCCTCCTATCACCCCAAAAATTTCTTTGACTTAATGTCACTTCCCACAGCCTCTTAATCGCAACCGCCAGCTTACAGTGACTCTCTTCAACCTACCACCCTAACAAGAACCTATCCCCATGACTTGGTATCGACCAAATTTCATCCCCCTTATTAGTCCTATCTTGTTGACTTCTGCCCCTTATAATGTTAGCAAGCCAAAATCACCTCCAGCAAGAGCCCCCTACACGAAAATATATATTTATCATAACCATAATCCTTGCTCAACCATTTATCATCCTGGCCTTCTCAGCCTTAGAACTGATATTGTTTTATATTGCATTCGAAGCAACCTTAATCCCTACTCTAATTCTAATTACACGATGGGGCAGCCAACCAGAACGTTTAAGTGCTGGGGTCTACCTCTTATTCTATACCCTAGTCAGTTCTCTTCCCCTATTAGTTGCGATCCTTTATCTTCACACTCAAACAGGGTCCATGCACATCATTATAATAAAACTTTCACATCCATCCCTTACAAACTCCTGAACAGGCCTCATATCAAGCCTAGCCCTACTACTCGCTTTCATAGTAAAAGCCCCCCTTTATGGATTACACCTATGACTCCCAAAAGCCCACGTAGAGGCACCAATCGCAGGGTCCATACTTCTAGCCGCACTCCTCCTCAAACTTGGAGGGTACGGCATTATACGTATCTCAATGGTCTTAAACTCCCTGCTCGACTACCTCTACTACCCATTCCTAACCTTAGCCCTATGAGGGGCATTAATAACAAGCTCCATCTGCCTACGCCAAATTGACCTTAAATCTCTAATCGCCTACTCCTCGGTAAGCCATATAGGCCTAGTCATTGCCGCAACAATAATCCAAACCCATTGATCTTTTTCAGGAGCGATAATCTTGATAATTTCACATGGACTCACCTCTTCCATACTATTTTGCCTAGCTAATACAAATTATGAACGCATACACAGCCGCACCCTCCTCTTAACACGAGGCCTACAACCCCTCCTACCTCTCATAGGAATCTGATGACTTCTAGCTAACCTAACTAACATGGCTCTTCCTCCTACCACTAATCTAATAGCTGAACTAACTATCATAATTGCTCTCTTCAATTGATCTGCATTCACTATCATCCTAACCGGAATCGCAACTCTACTGACTGCAGCCTACACCCTCTACATACTCCTTATAACCCAACGAGGACCAACCCCAACTTACATCACAACTACCCAAAATTCGAATACGCGAGAACATCTCCTTATAACACTCCACATTCTACCCTCCCTTCTCCTCATCCTAAAACCAGAACTAATCTCAGGAATCCCCATATGCAAGCATAGTTTTAAGCCAAACATTAGACTGTGATCCTAAAAATAGAAGTTAAACTCTTCTTGCCTGCCGAGGGGAGGTTTAACCAACAAGAACTGCTAACTCTTGCATCTGAGCCTAAGACCTCAGCCCCCTTACTTTTAAAGGATAATAGCAATCCACTGGTCTTAGGAGCCATTCATCTTGGTGCAAGTCCAAGTAAAAGTAATGGACTTTCCATTAATTCTCAACACCTCCATATTCCTAACCTTGGCCATTCTTTCTACTCCTATTCTTCTTCCCCTTCTATCCAAGAACTATCAAAACTCCCCAACCACCATTATATATACTGTCAAAACTTCCTTCATGACCAGTTTAATTCCCATAATCCTCTCTATCTATTCTAATATGGAAAACACTACCTTCTATTGAGAGTGAAAATTCATTACAAACTTCAAAATCCCTTTTAACCTTAAAATAGACCAATACTCCTTAATATTCTTCCCCATTGCTCTATTCGTAACATGATCTATTCTACAATTCGCAACATGGTACATAGCCTCAGAACCTCATGCCACAAAATTCTCTCTCTACCTCTTAATTTTCCTCATTGCTATGCTAATCTTAATTATCGCCAACAACATATTCCTCCTATTTATTGGCTGAGAAGGAGTTGGAATTATATCCTTCCTCCTAATCGGATGATGATACGGCCGAGCAGAAGCTAACACCAGCCGCACTCCAAGCCGTACTTTATAATCGTATCGGAGATATCGGACTGATCCTCTGCATAGCATGATTAGCCTCTTCAATCAATACATGAGAAATTCAACAACCATCTTACCCAAACCAAATACCCTTACTTCCTCTTATAGGACTCATTTTAGCAGCCACAGGTAAATCCGCCCAATTCGGCCTCCACCCGTGACTCCCAGCCGCTATAGAAGGACCAACTCCTGTATCCGCTCTACTCCATTCCAGTACAATAGTAGTTGCCGGAATCTTTCTATTAATTCGCACTCACCACATATTATGTAGTAATCAAATCGCTCTAACTGCGTGCCTCTGTATAGGTGCCCTATCCACACTATTTGCCGCTACATGCGCTCTTACCCAAAACGACATCAAAAAAATTATTGCTTTCTCTACATCCAGCCAATATTAGGCCTAATAATAGTTACTATTGGCTTAAACCTACCCCAACTAGCCTTTCTACATATTTCCACCCACGCATTCTTCAAAGCCATACTCTTCCTCTGCTCTGGATCTATCATCCATAGCCTCAACGGTGAACAAGACATCCGAAAAATAGGAGGTCTACAAAAATTACTCCCTACAACCACTTCATGTCTGACAATCGGAAACCTAGCTCTCATAGGAACCCCATTTCTAGCAGGGTTCTACTCAAAAGACCTCATCATCGAAAGCCTCAACACCTCCTACTTAAACACCTGAGCGCTCCTTCTAACACTTGTAGCCACATCATTTACTGCAACTTATAGCCTGCGTATAACCCTACTAGTACAAACCGACTACACCCGAATTCCTTCTATTACCCCCATTAATGAAAACAACCCAGCAGTCACAAACCCAATCACCCGTCTTGCTCTCGGAAGTATCATGGCTGGATTACTAATCACCTCTTATATTTCTCCCACAAAAACCCCTCCTATAACTATGCCTCTTCTTACAAAAACCACAGCCATCATTATCACAACATTAGGTATTATTCTAGCACTGGAACTATCAAAACTCACGCATTCACTCACCCTTCCTAAGCAAAATATGACTATAAACTTCTCCAACACTCTAGGATACTTTAATCCCCTCATACACCGCCTCAGCTCCACCAACCTCCTAAGCAACGGCCAAAACATTGCATCCCACCTAATCGACCTATCCTGATATAAAAAAATTGGCCCAGAAGGACTAGCAATCCTTCAACTCAAAACATCTAAAACCCTAACTACTTTCCACTCCGGATTAATCAAAACCTACCTAGGAACCTTCGCTCTGTCTATCTTAATTATTATCTCACTTACACAGAACTAAAAATTAATGACCCCCAACCTACGAAAACATCATCCTCTTCTAAAAATAATCAATAACTCCTTAATTGATCTCCCAACACCATCAAACATTTCCGCTTGATGAAATTTCGGATCTCTCCTAGGCATCTGCCTAATAATTCAAATTACCACTGGCCTTTTACTGGCAATGCACTATACAGCAGATATCACTCTAGCATTCACATCCGTTGCTCATACATGTCGAAATGTCCAATTCGGTTGACTGATCCGAAACCTCCACGCAAACGGTGCCTCCTTCTTCTTCATGTGCATCTACCTACACATTGGACGAGGATTCTACTATGGTTCCTACCTATATAAAGAAACCTGAAACACAGGAGTTGTTCTCCTCCTAACTTTAATAGCAACTGCTTTCGTAGGATATGTTCTCCCATGAGGCCAAATATCATTCTGAGGCGCCACAGTAATTACTAACTTATTCTCAGCTATCCCCTATATTGGCCAAACACTTGTAGAATGAGCCTGAGGAGGGTTCTCAGTTGATAACCCTACGCTCACCCGATTCTTCGCCCTTCACTTCCTTCTCCCATTCTTGATTGCAGGTCTCACTTTCATTCACCTAACCTTCCTACATGAAACAGGCTCAAACAACCCCCTAGGCATTCATTCAGACTGTGATAAAATCCCATTTCACCCTTACTTCTCAATGAAAGACGTGTTAGGCCTTCTATTCCTCCTCATCCCACTAATAACACTTGCTATATTCTCACCTAACCTTTTAGGAGACCCAGAAAATTTTACACCTGCAAATCCATTAGTTACACCTCCTCATATTAAACCTGAATGATACTTCCTATTTGCATATGCTATTCTACGATCAATCCCTAACAAATTAGGAGGAGTCCTAGCTCTCGCTGCCTCCGTCCTAATTCTATTTTTAGCCCCATTCCTCCACATGTCAAAGCAACGAACAATAACCTTCCGACCCATCTCCCAACTCCTATTTTGAATCCTAGTTACTAACCTTTTGATCCTTACATGAATCGGTAGTCAACCAGTTGAACATCCATTTATCATCATTGGGCAACTTGCATCAGCTACCTACTTTACTATCATCCTTATCCTATTCCCCACTATCAGCCTTCTAGAAAACAAGATACTTAATCTCTAACTACTCTAATAGTTTATAAAAAACATTGGTCTTGTAAACCAAAGATTGAAGATCACCCCCTTCTTAGAGTTGTCCAAAAAAATTCAAGTTCCCAAAAAAATATTCAAGTTCCTCAAATTTCCCAATTAATACGTACATGGGGGGCCCCCCCTCCCCCCATACGCTATGGTATGTATTACTTTGCATCGCATTCTCCACCACATTAGACATAAAATCCATGCAGGAAACTCAGGCATACCATTATTGTAAAACCAACCAAATCTTCACATCTTCTCCCATACCATCCAAAACCGGCCATAGACAGATCTAGGCACATTCCCATACAACCTCATAACATGTCATGTTCTAGGAACAATCCCGCTAATCGGACTAAAACCTAACACCGCTAACTTTCGCATAAAAACCTTCACAACACGAGGAACCTCCAAAGACCCAGAATCCACCGTTCAAGGACCTCTCACCACTTAACCTTGCTCTATGTACTGACCAAGAGGCGCTGGGTTATTTATTAATCGTACCTCTCACGAGAAACCAGCAACCCGGCGTTAGTAATGTTTATCATGCCCAGCTTCAGGTGCGTTCTTTCATCTACCACCCTACACCCGCTCTCATAAATTGCTCTTTGTCGCCTCTGGTTCCTCGGTCAGGGCCATAACTTGCTTAATTTTCCTAAACTTGCGCTCCGTTACTAATGGTTGGGGATGCTTGGCCAATTTGGACCTCGTGATCGCGGCATTTTCCCTTTTCTATACTTTTGGTTTTTTTTTTGGGGTAGATCTCAATAAGCCCTTCAGAGTGCTCCGCCAGGGGGCTCCCATATATGGTTGACATGTACCCCTTGTGGTCGGCGAGCGGTTTTCTCACTTTCGCGGGTAAATTAATGATATGGTAGGCAGGATGCTTCTCGGTCTCATACTGTTGCACTGATTCACCGTCAGGTGCTGTTGGCTTGGTTTCTCAATTACGTCTCTCATCAAGTTGCAGTTTAATTAATGCACGCCAGACATATTTTTTCTTGAAAATTTCACAAAAAATCACAAAAAATCACAAAAAATTTTGTCATTTTTGCAATGATCTAGGGACTTTTCCCTTATTCATCACTAATTTTCGTTAAAAAATTTTTTAACAAAAATTTTTTATTTTACAAACATTCCATTTCCCTAATTTCCCAATCAATAAAATTTGCATCATCAATTTGTAAAAATTTTTTATCCAACTTGTTACACCCCATTTTTTCCTTTCATCATTTGTTTGTTTATTCATTCGTTTACACTTAAACTCACCCCATTTTTTCCTTTCATCATTTGTTTGTTTATTCATTCGTTTACACTTAAACTCACCCCATTTTTTCCTTTCATCATTTGTTTGTTTATTCATTCGTTTACACTTAAACTCACCCCATTTTTTCCTTTCATCATTTGTTTGTTTATTCATTCGTTTACACTTAAACTCACCCCATTTTTTCCTTTCATCATTTGTTTGTTTATTCATTCGTTTACACTTAAACTCACCCCATTTTTTCCTTTCATCATTTGTTTGTTTATTCATTCGTTTACACTTAAACTCACCCCACTACCTTCTACCCATTTCCCCGCCTAATTGGCAACCTTAACTATTTTCTTTCCCCTTCCAACCCCACCACCCCAATTAACACTTTTTTCCTACACTCCTCTAATAATTAACCCCAAATCTTATCCCCTTACCCCTCAGAAAAAAAGGAATCAAACCCTTATCACCAACTCCCAAAGCTGGTATTTTCATTAAACTATTTTCTGAATTTGCCCCCTTAAACCGCCCGAATTGCCCCCCGAGATAATCCTCGCACAAGCTCTAGCACAACAAACAACGTCAACAACAAGCCCCAACCTGCAACTAAAAATTGCCCCACCCCCCAAGAATAAAACATAGCCGCACCCTCAAAATCTAGCCGAACTGGCAAAACACCCCCACTATCCACCGTATCCAACCCCAATCACCGTAACCCTGATAACCCCATAACAAACACCCCTCCCCCCAGCGCTAAAACTAACCCAACCCCATACCCCACAACCCGCCAGTCCCCTCAAGCTTCAGGATACGGATCCGCTGCTAATGAAACCGAATACACAAAAACCACTAACATCCCACCCAAATATACTAAAAATAACACCAATGACACAAAAGACACCCCCAAACTCATTAACCATCCACACCCTACAACAGACGCTAACACCAACCCAACCACTGCATAATAAGGAGAAGGATTAGAAGCCACTGCCAACCCCCCCAAAATAAAACTAACACTTAAAAAAAGTATAAAATACGTCATAACAATTCCTGCTTGGCTTCTACCCAAGACCTTTGGCCTGAAAAACCACCGTTGTAATTTCAACTACAAGAACACATAATCTTAACTAAACCTACTTATTCAATCCAACAATCAAACCTCCTTCTACACTTCCAATTGCTCAACCAACACATTTTTGTTATCCACCAAACTATTTCCCCAACCACCTAAAACCCACTAACCGAACCAATCCTAAATCAACATCAACTACCTCCATAACTAAAACATAAACCCTAATAATAACCACTTGACCCAAAAACAATCCTAGTTCTTGTAGCTTACAATAAAGCATAACACTGAAGATGTTAAGACGGCTATTACACATACCCAAGGACAAAAAAGACTTAGTCCTAACCTTACAGTTAGTTCTTGCCAAATATATACATGCAAGTATCCGCGCCCCAGTGAAAATGCCCTCAATACCTTAAAAAGACAGTAGGAGCAGGCATCAGGCACACTTCCCCAATTGCAGCCCAAAACGCCTTGCATCGCCACACCCCCAAGGGTACTCAGCAGTAATTAATATTAAGCAATAAGTGTAAACTTGACTTAGTTAAAGCAACTTATCAGGGTTGGTAAATCTTGTGCCAGCCACCGCGGTCACACAAGAAACCCAAATTAACTTTATACGGCGTAAAGAGTGGCTTTTCACTATCACTTCAACTAAGACTGACATGCAACCAAGCTGTTATAAGCATAAGATGCATTTAATACTCCCATAAAAACGATCTTAGTCCCATGATCAACAAAACCCCACGAAAGCCAGGACACAAACTGGGATTAGATACCCCACTATGCCTGGCCCTAAATCCCGATGCTTTCACCACTTAAGCATCCGCCTGAGAACTACGAGCACAAACGCTTAAAACTCTAAGGACTTGGCGGTGCTCCAAACCCACCTAGAGGAGCCTGTTCTATAATCGATAACCCACGATACACCCAACCATCCCTAGCCAAATCAGCCTATATACCGCCGTCGTCAGCTCACCCCTAAACTGAGGGTTCAACAGTGAGCACAATAGCAACCCCACCCGCTAATAAGACAGGTCAAGGTATAGCTCATGGGGTGGTAGAAATGGGCTACATTTTCTAGCATAGAAAACCCCTTCCCACGACAGGGAGCGTGAAACCACTCCCAAAAGGCGGATTTAGCAGTAAAGCAGGATAATAATGCCCCCTTTAAGTTGGCTCTGAAGCACGTACATACCGCCCGTCACCCTCCTCACAAGCTACAACCAATCTTATTCATAATAGGCTCTCAAGCTAAAGATGAGGCAAGTCGTAACAAGGTAAGTGTACCGGAAGGTGCACTTAGTTTACCAAGACGTAGCTATAAAAAAAGCATTCAGCTTACACCTGAAAGATATCTGCTCCTCACCAGATCGTCTTGAAGCCTAACTCTAGCTCTGCTACCAAATTACATATGAACTAAACCATGCCACCCACTAAATCAAAGCATTCTCTCACTTAACCTAGTATAGGCGATAGAAAGGTGAACTCAAGACGCGATAGAGACCATGTACCGTAAGGGAAAAATGAAATAACAATGACAAGCCAAGCGCTAAATAGCAAAGACCAATCCTTGTACCTTTTGCATCATGATTTAGCAAGAACTTCCCAAGCAAAATGCCAATTTAAGCTTGCCGCCCCGAAACCCAAGCGAGCTACTTACGAGCAGCTATTTACTGAGCAAACCCGTCTCTGTTGCAAAAGAGTGGGATGACTCGTTAGTAGTGGTGAAAAGCCAATCGAGCTGGGTGATAGCTGGTTGCCTATGAAACGAACCTTAGTTCTCTCTTAATTCACCCCCCCAGGACTATATTCAACCCACATGAAATGAATTAAGGGTTATTTAAAGGAGGTACAGCTCCTTTAAAAAAGAGCACACTCTCTTCCAGCGGATAAATTAAATTGTTCCTCAACTGTGGGCCTTCAAGCAGCCACCATTAAAGAGTGCGTCAAAGCTCTGTACCTAAAAATCCTAATCTTCCTATGACTCCCTCTTCCTTAATAGGCTAACTTATGATAAATAAGAGAATTAATGCTAAAATAAGTAACTAGGGACCCCCCCCTCTACGGCACAAACTTACATTATAACATTATTAACAAACTACAGGATATTTTCTAACCCTAACAAGATCCTATATCTAAAACCTTGTTAACCCACCTACGGAGTGCCTCTCAAAGACGATTTAAATCTGTAAAAGGAACTAGGCAAAACCAAGGCCCGACTGTTTACCAAAAACATAGCCTTTAGCTAAGTCAAGTATTAAAGGTGAAGCCTGCCCAGTGACAATAAGTTCAACGGCCGCGGTATCCTAACCGTGCAAAGGTAGCGCAATCAATTGTCCCATAAATCGGGACTTGTATGAATGGCTTAACGAGGTCTTAACTGTCTCCTACGGATAATCAGTGAAATTGATCTTCCTGTGCAAAAGCAGGAATAACTTCATAAGACAAGAAGACCCTGTGGAACTTTAAAACCTGCTACCATCCCCACCAACAATTTTCCTCCACAGGACCCACTCCCTCGGATTTTACTGGTACGCATTTTTTGGTTGGGGCGACCTTGGAGATAAACTTAACCTCCAAAAACCGGATAACCCATCTTGACCAAGAACAACTCATCAACGTGCTAATAGTAGCCAGACCCAATATTATTGATTAATGAACCTAGCTACCCCAGGGATAACAGCGCAATCTCCTTCAAGAGCCCACATCGACAAGGAGGTTTACGACCTCGATGTTGGATCAGGACATCCTAGTGGTGCAACCGCTACCAAGGGTTCGTTTGTTCAACGATTAACAGTCCTACGTGATCTGAGTTCAGACCGGAGCAATCCAGGTCGGTTTCTATCTATGTAATAACTCCTTCTAGTACGAAAGGACCGAAGAAGTAAGGCCTATGCTACAGGCACGCCTTCGCACCCAGTAATGAACCCAACTAAATTACCAAGAGCCCTACCATAACCCCTTCCTAGAAAAGGACCGCTAGCGTGGCAGAGCTTGGCAAATGCAGAAGGCTTAAGCCCTTTACCCAGAGGTTCAAATCCTCTCCCTAGCTCCACATAAAACATATGGCAACTCACTTAGTCCTGATTTACCTCATTATATCACTATCCTATGCTTTATCCATCCTCATCGCCGTAGCATTCCTAACCCTGGTTGAACGCAAAGTTCTAAGTTATATACAAGCCCGAAAAGGACCTAACATTGTAGGACCATTTGGCCTATTACAACCTATAGCAGATGGAGTAAAACTGTTCATTAAAGAACCAATCCGTCCATCAACTTCATCCCCTTACCTATTTATAGCTACCCCTATCCTAGCCCTTCTCTTAGCAATTACAATCTGACTGCCTCTCCCCCTACCATTTCCCCTCACTGACCTAAACCTAGGTATACTTTTCCTCCTGGCCCTCTCCAGCTTAGCAGTTTACTCAATTCTATGATCAGGGTGGGCCTCTAATTCAAAATATGCTCTGATTGGCGCCCTCCGAGCAGTCGCACAAACCATTTCCTATGAGGTTACCCTAGCCATTATTCTCCTATCTGTAATTATTCTAAGTGGTAATTATACCCTTAACACCCTTGCTATTACACAAGAACCTCTTTACCTCATTTTCTTCCTGACCTCTAGCAATAATATGATATATTTCCTCACTTGCTGAAACAAACCGCGCCCCATTTGACCTAACAGAAGGAGAATCTGAACTAGTCTCAGGGTTTAATGTAGAATATGCTGCAGGTCCATTTGCCTTATTCTTCCTAGCTGAATATGCTAATATTATACTAATAAATGCACTCACAACCATTCTATTCCTGAACCCCAGCTCACTCAATCTCCCTCAAGAATTCTTCCCTCTAACTCTAGCTACAAAAACCCTCCTCCTGTCCGCAGGCTTCTTATGAATCCGCGCCTCTTACCCTCGATTCCGCTATGATCAACTCATACATTTACTCTGAAAAAACTTCCTACCCCTAACACTAGCCTTATGCCTATGACATACTAGCCTCCCTATCTCATATGCAGGCCTACCTCCCTACCTAAGATAACCAAGGAAATGTGCCTGAATCCAAAAGGGTTACTATGATAAAGTAAACATAGAGGTATACCAACCCTCTCATTTCCTAAACTTAGAAAAGTAGGAATCGAACCTACACTAAAGGAATCAAAATCCTCTATACTCCCTCTATATTATTTTCTAGTAAGGTCAGCTAATTAAGCTATCGGGCCCATACCCCGAAAATGATGGTTTAACTCCTTCCCTTACTAATGAATCCTCAAGCTAAATTAATCTCTACAGCAAGCTTACTCTTGGGAACCTCCATCACAATTTCAAGCAACCACTGAATAACAGCATGAATTGGCTTAGAGATTAACACTTTAGCTATCCTTCCCTTAATCTCTAAAACCCACCATCCACGAGCCATTGAAGCTTCTACTAAATACTTTCTGACCCAAGCAACCGCATCCACACTACTCCTATTTGCTAGCATGATCAACGCATGATTTTCTGGTCAATGAGACATCACCCAACTAACCCACCCTATATCATGCATACTATCAACAGTTGCAATTTCAATCAAACTAGGCTTAGTCCCATTCCATTTCTGATTTCCAGAAGTCCTTCAAGGCTCAACCATAACAACATGCCTCCTACTAGCTACAATTATAAAATTTCCACCAATTACCCTATTCTACTTAACATCCCCATCACTTAACTCAACCCTCCTAACTTCAATAGCTATCGCCTCCGCAGCCCTAGGAGGCTGAATAGGGTTAAATCAAACTCAAACTCGCAAAGTCTTAGCCTTTTCATCCATCGCCCACCTTGGATGAATAACTATTATTCTCAACTATGACCCCAATCTAACTTTAATTACCTTTTATCTCTATACCATAACAACTTCCGCTATCTTCCTTATTCTCAACACAACCAATACCCTAAAATTATCCACTGTAATAACCACATGAACCAAAATTCCCCCATTAACTACAATTTTCATGCTCACTCTCCTCTCCCTCGCAGGCCTCCCTCCCCTAACAGGATTTCTACCCAAATGATTAATTATTCAAGAACTCACTAAGCAAGAACTAACTGCAACAGCCACAGCCATTTCTCTACTCTCTTTACTCGGACTTTTCTTCTACCTACGTCTAGCCTACTGTGCAACTATCACACTACCCCCAAACTTCACCAACTACATAAAACAATGACAGACTAACAAACCAACTAATCCCTTAACTACAATCTTTACTTCTCTGTCAATCATACTCCTACCATTATCCCCCATAGTACTTACTATTTCCTAGAAACTTAGGTTACTTAAACCGAAGGCCTTCAAAGCCTTAAACAAGGACCAGCTCTCCTTAGTTTCTGCTAAAATTCACAGGATATTAACCTGTATTTCCTGAATGCAACTCAAGCGCTTTAATTAAGCTAGAATCTCTTTCTAGACAGATGGGCCTCGATCCCATAAAACTTTAGTTAACAGCTAAATGCCCTATCCAACAGGCTTCTGCCTACTAGATCCTGGTGTATATTTGATACACATCAATGAGCTTGCAACTCAACATGAACTTCACTACAGAATCGATAAGAAGAGGAATCAAACCTCTGTAAAAAGGACTACAGCCTAACGCTTCAACACTCAGCCATCTTACCTATGACTTTTATCAACCGTTGACTATTCTCTACCAATCACAAAGACATCGGCACACTTTACCTTATTTTCGGTGCATGAGCTGGTATAATTGGTACAGCCCTAAGTCTCCTCATTCGAGCAGAACTAGGACAACCAGGAACCCTTTTAGGCGATGACCAAATCTATAATGTAATCGTCACCGCACATGCATTTGTTATAATTTTCTTTATAGTAATACCTATTATAATTGGAGGGTTTGGTAACTGACTAGTCCCATTAATAATTGGCGCCCCCGACATGGCATTCCCACGAATAAATAATATAAGCTTCTGACTTCTTCCCCCATCCTTCTTACTACTTTTAGCATCTTCCACAGTTGAAGCTGGGGCCGGGACAGGATGAACAGTATACCCACCCCTAGCTGGAAACCTAGCCCACGCTGGTGCATCAGTAGACCTCGCCATTTTCTCCCTTCACCTAGCAGGTGTCTCCTCTATCCTCGGAGCAATCAACTTTATTACTACAGCAATTAACATAAAACCACCTGCTCTTTCACAATACCAAACCCCCCTATTTGTTTGATCCGTCCTAATCACCGCAGTACTACTTCTCCTCTCCCTACCAGTTCTAGCTGCTGGCATTACAATACTTCTAACAGATCGAAACCTAAACACTACATTCTTCGACCCCGCAGGAGGTGGAGACCCAATTTTATATCAACACTTATTTTGATTTTTTGGACACCCAGAAGTCTACATCCTTATTCTGCCAGGATTCGGAATTATCTCCCACGTCGTAGCCTACTACGCTGGTAAAAAAGAACCCTTCGGCTACATAGGCATAGTCTGAGCCATATTATCTATTGGTTTCCTAGGCTTCATCGTATGAGCCCACCACATATTCACAGTTGGAATGGACGTAGATACCCGAGCATACTTTACATCTGCTACCATAATTATTGCAATTCCTACTGGCATTAAAGTTTTCAGTTGACTAGCCACCCTACATGGTGGGACAATTAAATGAGACCCACCCATACTATGAGCCCTAGGCTTCATTTTCCTCTTCACCATTGGTGGACTAACAGGTATCGTTCTTGCTAACTCCTCCCTAGATATTGCCTTACACGATACCTACTACGTAGTTGCACACTTCCACTACGTACTGTCTATGGGAGCAGTATTCGCCATCTTAGCTGGCTTCACACATTGATTCCCACTATTTACTGGTTACACCCTCCATCCTACGTGAGCTAAAGCCCACTTCGGGGTAATATTCTTTGGGGTTAACCTAACATTCTTCCCACAACATTTCCTAGGTTTAGCTGGTATACCACGTCGATACTCAGACTATCCAGATGCTTATACCTTATGGAATTCCCTATCCTCCATTGGCTCCCTTATCTCCATGATAGCCGTAATTATACTGATATTTATTATCTGAGAAGCCTTCGCATCCAAACGAAAAGTATTACAACCAGAACTTACTTCCACAAACATCGAATGAATTCACGGCTGCCCTCCCCCTTACCACACCTTCGAAGAACCAGCTTTTGTTCAAGTACAAGAAAGGAAGGAATCGAACCCTCATAAGCTGGTTTCAAGCCAACCGCATCTAACCACTCATGCTTCTTTCTTATGGGTTGTTAGTAAAATAATTACATAGTCTTGTCAAGACTAAATCACAGGTGAAAACCCAGTACATCCCACCTTCCACATTATGGCCAACCACTCTCAACTTGGTTTTCAAGACGCTTCATCCCCTATTATAGAAGAACTCATCGAATTTCATGATCATGCCCTAATAGTTGCTCTAGCCATCTGTAGCCTAGTTCTATACCTCCTAGCTCTTATACTCATAGAAAAACTATCCTCTAACACCGTCGACGCACAAGAAGTAGAACTTGTCTGAACAATTCTACCTGCCATCGTCCTAATTATACTAGCCCTCCCATCCCTTCAAATCCTCTACATAATAGACGAAATCGACGAACCCGACCTTACCCTTAAAGCCATTGGTCATCAATGATATTGATCCTATGAATACACAGACTTCAAAGATTTATCCTTTGACTCTTACATGTTACCAACCACAGACCTACCACTTGGTCACTTCCGCCTCCTAGAAGTTGATAACCGCATTGTTATCCCAATAGAATCCCCAATCCGAGTTATCGTCACAGCTGATGATGTCCTCCACTCATGAGCCGTGCCCAGCCTTGGTGTAAAAACCGATGCAATTCCAGGACGACTAAATCAAACTTCCTTCATCACAACCCGCCCTGGAATCTTCTACGGCCAATGCTCAGAAATCTGTGGAGCCAATCACAGCTTCATAACCATTGTAGTGGAATCAGCTCCTCTAACAGACTTCGAAAACTGATCTTCACTTCTAACATCCTAATCATTAAGAAGCTATGAACCAGCACTAGCCTTTTAAGCTAGAGAAAGAGGACTACCCATCCTCCTTAATGACATGCCTCAGCTAAACCCAGCGCCCTGACTCTTTATTATACTTACTTCATGACTCACTTTTTCCCTCATCCTTCAACCTAAACTTTTATTATTTACTCCAACCAACTCGCCATCCAACAAAACATTATCCACTATAAAAACTTACCCTTGAGACTGACCATGAACCTAAGCTTCTTCGACCAATTTATAAGCCCAACACTTCTAGGAATCCCCCTTATTCTGATCTCTCTATTGTTCCCAACTCTCTTGCTTCCCTCCCCTGGCAACCGATGAGTTACAAATCGTCTTTCAACGCTTCAACTCTGATTCTTCCACCTAATTACAAAACAACTGATAACCCCATTAAACAAAAAAGGCCACAAATGAGCCCTAATCTTATCATCACTCATAATCATACTATTAATAATCAACCTATTAGGCCTTTTACCCTACACATTCACACCTACTACTCAACTATCAATAAACCTAGCCCTTGCCTTCCCCCTATGACTTGCTACACTATTAACAGGCCTACGAAACCAACCCTCAGCTTCCCTAGGACACCTCTTGCCAGAAGGTACCCCAACACCCCTAATCCCTGCCCTTATCATAATCGAAACAACAAGCCTTCTCATTCGTCCACTTGCCTTAGGAGTCCGCCTTACAGCCAACCTCACAGCAGGACATCTACTTATCCAACTCATTTCTACAGCCACTGCTGTCCTCCTTCCCATTATACCTGCAGTATCCCTCTTAACCACAGCTATTCTCCTTCTCCTAACAATTTTAGAAGTAGCCGTAGCAATAATCCAAGCCTATGTCTTTGTACTACTACTAAGCCTTTACTTACAAGAAAACATTTAACCTTTAATGACACACCAAGCCCACTCCTTCCATATAGTAGACCCAAGCCCCTGACCCATTTTCGGAGCTGCGGCCGCTCTCCTTACTACCTCCGGATTGGCCATATGATTCCATCACAATTCCATGCAACTCTTACTCCTAGGCCTGCTTTCCATAATTTTAGTAATAATTCAATGATGGCGTGATATCGTACGAGAAAGCACATTCCAAGGTCACCATACTCTAACAGTCCAAAAAGGCTTACGCTACGGAATAATTCTATTCATTACCTCCGAAGCCTTCTTCTTTCTAGGATTCTTCTGAGCATTCTTTCACTCTAGCTTAGTCCCCACCCCAGAACTCGGAGGGCAATGACCCCCTATGGGAATCAAACCCCTCAATCCAATAGAAGTACCTCTACTAAACACTGCCATCCTTTTAGCTTCAGGAGTTACCGTTACATGAGCTCATCATAGCATTACAGAAGGTAACCGAAATCAAGCTACTCAGGCCCTACTCATAACTGTCCTGTTAGGATTCTACTTTACAGCACTTCAAGCAATAGAATATTATGAAGCGCCATTCTCAATTGCTGATGGAATCTATGGATCCACCTTCTTTGTAGCCACAGGATTCCATGGCCTTCACGTAATCATTGGGTCATCCTTTCTCTTAATTTGCCTTTTCCGTCTCATCAAATTCCATTTCACACCCAACCACCACTTTGGCTTTGAAGCAGCGGCTTGATACTGACATTTTGTTGATATTATCTGACTATTCCTCTATATAACAATCTACTGATGAGGATCCTGCCTTTCTAGTATATTAATTACAATTGACTTCCAATCTCTAAAATCTGGATCAAAACCAGAGAAAGGCAATTAACATAATCCTCTTTATATTTACAACCTCTCTATCACTATGTATTATCCTAACTTCATTAAACCTTTGACTGGCTCAAATAAATCCAGATTCAGAAAAACTATCCCCATATGAATGTGGCTTTGACCCACTGGGCTCAGCCCGTCTCCCTTTTTCAATCCGATTCTTTCTTGTCGCAATCTTATTTCTCTTGTTCGACCTAGAAATCGCCCTCTTACTACCCCTCCCATGAGCTACTCAACTTCTCTCCC
>NW_026990947.1:0-32334 GCF_036250125.1 Pseudopipra pipra
TATATAAATACAAATATTATTGTTTTAAAATATATTTTATATATAAATATAAATATTATCATTTAAAAATATATTTATATATAAATGTAAATATAAATATTATTGTTTTAAAATATAATTTTATATATAAACATATCAATATTATTAAAAATATAATTTTATTTATAAATATAAATATTATTGGTTTTAAAATTTTATATAAATATAAATATTATTGTTTAAAAATATTTTTATGTATAAAGATAAATGTTATTGTTTAAAAATATATTTTTATATATAAATATAAATATATTTTTTAAAAAATATAATTTTATATAAAAATATAAATATAAATATAATTGTTTTAAAAATACCTATTTTCAAAATCCCAATTGCTTTACAAAACCCTCTCTGGGAGCTCTGCTGCCTTCAGGAAATTGTCCCTTGGGAAGTGGCCGAGGAGGGGGGGAAGGGCCGCCCTGGGAATTGTTTGGGAACAAGGAAAACCGGGCAGGATTTAACCCCCAGGCCCCAGCAGGGCTAAAACGGGACAAGACCTTTCCTGCCCTCAAGGAAAACGTTCCCAGCAGGATTTTTCTGGTGGGAAACCCCGGAGGAGCCCTTTGGGATGGGCTGGTGTTTATTGTAGGGTCGCCAGACTCTCCATCCCCATCCCGGGGGCGGCGGGGGTGGGAGATCCGGGATTTTTTCCCTGGGGGGGGTTTCCCGGGACTGATCCCTATCCCGTCTGTCCCTGCAGGTCTACGAGACGGAGCTGGAGGAGCTGGAGGAGTTCGAGCACCTCTGCGACTTCTGCCACACCTTCCCCCTGCTCCGGGGCCGCAGCCGCGACTGCGGCGACGACCCCTCGGTCGTGGGGGAGTTCAAGGTGGGAGTGACTCCAAATGCCTGGAATTGGGGGGGCCGGGAGGGCCCTTCCCACCCAAACCATTCCAGGGGGCCGGGAATGACAGGAATTCCAGGAGCTGGGTTGGCCCAGCCCTGGGAGCATCCAAGGCCAGGTTGGAGCAGCCTGGGAGAGAGGAAGGTGTCCCTGCCCGTGGAACTGGATCTTTAAGGTCCCTTCCCACCCAAACCATTCCAGGATTCGGGAGCCCCTCTGCTCTGGAGCCAGGCTGGGAGAGCTGGGGGGGTTCCCCTGGAGAAGAGAAGGCTCCAGGGAGAGCTGAGAGCCCCTGGCAGGGCCTGAAGGGGCTCCAGGAGAGCTGGAGAGGGACTGGGGACAAGGGAGGGAGGGACAGCACACAGGGAATGGCTTCCCACTGGAAAAGGGGAGATTTGGGTGGGATATTGGGAAGGAATTCCTGGCTGTGTGGGTGGGGAGGGGCTGGGATGGAGTTCCCAGAGAAGCTGTGGCTGCCCCTGGATCCCTGGAAGTGTCCAAGGCCAGGCTGGACAGGGCTTGGAGCAACCTGGGATGGTGGAAGGTGTCCCTGGGTGGAACTGGATGGGATTTAAGGTCTCTCCCATCCCAACCCAGTCCATGGTTCCATGAATCCATTCTGGCTTCAAACTGCCAGAGGGCAGGGTTAGGTGGGATATCGGGAAGGAATTCCTGGCTGGGATGGTGGTGAGGGCCTGGGATGACATTCCCAGGTTGCCCAGAGAAGCTGTGGCTGCCCCTGGATCCCTGGGAGTGTCCAAGGCCAGGCTGGAGCCCCCGGGATAGTGGGAGGTGTCCCTTCCCACACTGGCCCAAGATGACCTCTCAGGTCCCTCCCAACCCAACCCAACCCAACCCATCCCATCCCATCCCAACCCAACCCATCCCATCCCAACCCAATCCATCCCAACCCAACCCAACCCAACCCAACCCATCCCATCCCATCCCATCCCAACCCAACCCATCCCAACCCAACCCAACCCAACCCATCCCATCCGAACCCATCCCATCCCAACCCAACCCAACCCAACCCATCCCAACCCAACCCAACCCAACCCATCCCATCCCAACCCAACCCATCCCATCCCAACCCAACCCGTCCCATCCCAACCCATCCCATCCCAACCCAACCCAACTCAACCCATCCCAACCCATCCCATCCCAACCCATCCCATCCCATCCCATCCCAACCCATCCCATCCCATCCCAACCCATCCCATCCCAACCCAACCCATCCCAACCCATCCCACCCCATCCCAACCCATCCCATCCCAACCCATCCCATCCCAACCCAACCCATCCCATCCCATCCCAACCCAACCCAACCCAGCCCAGCCCAACCCATCCCATCCCACAATTCCATAATCCATTCCATCATCCATTTGGGACGCCCATGGCTCCTGACCTCCCGTGTCCTTCCCAGGGTTCCTTCAGGATCTACCCCCTTCCCGAGGACCCGCGTGTGCCGGCGCCGCCCCGGCAGTTCCGGCAGCTCCCGGCACGGGGCCTCCAGGAGTGTCTGCTCCGGGTCTACATCGTCAGGGCCTTCGACCTGCAGCCCAAGGACCCCAACGGGAAGGTATCCCAGTATCCCGGGATCCCGGTGGGAATGGGCTCCGGGCTGGAGCCGGGGGTGGAATCTTGGGACAGGTTGATTAAAATCGACCAAAATCCGCCGATTCCGCTTAAAATTCAGGGATCTGTCCCTCTCTTCTGCCTCCGTTGGACTCTGGGAATGGCAGAGCCGACTCTTCCTCCTCCCACAGGGATTTTTCCGTAGGGTTAGTTCAAATGTGGAAAGGAGTTTTGGCTTTTTGGCGGGTTTTTTTGGGGATTTTGGTGCCAAAGGGCGACAAAATTCTCTCTTTCCCAGGAATTCCTTTGCCAGTGCGGAAGGAAAATTTAAGGCAAAAAGGCAGTTGGGTCTTTATTTTATTTTATTTTATTTTATTTTATTTTATTTTATTTTATTTTATTTTATTTTATTTTATTTTATTCTATACTATTTTATTTTTTTTCTAGACTTTTATTTAATTTTATTCTATACTATTTTATTTTATTTTATTCTAGACTATTTCATTTTTTATTCTATACTATTTTATTTTATTTTATTCTAGACTATTTTTTTTATTCTACACTATTATTTTATTCTACTATTTTATTTTATTTTATTTTATTTTATTCTACACTTTTTTAATTTTATTTTATTCTATACTATACTATTTTATTTTATTCTATTTTATTTTATTTTATTCTATACTATTTTATTTTATTCTACACTATTATTTTCTACACTTTTATTTTATTTTATTTTATTTTATTTTATTTTATTTTATTCTATACTATTTTATTTTATTCTGTTCCATACTATTTTATTCCATACTATTTTATTTTATTCTACACTATCCTATTTTATTCTATTCTATACTATTTTATTCTATTCTATACTATTTTATTCTATTCTATACTATTGTATTCTATTTTTTTTTTCACTTTGGGTCACTTTGCCCCCCCCCCCCCCAAAAAAAAATATCTCAGGGAAAGATCCTTTTTAACCGTCCTTGTTCCCACTGGGAAACAGGGGAAAAATTAAGGAAAACGATGGGAGATATTTGAATAGGTGAAGGAATAGATGTGAAATACAGGGGGGAAATAATACAGATATGAAATATATTAAATATATAAGAGAAATATATGAAAAATATTATATACATGAAATATATGAAATAGATATGAAATATATATAGGAAAAATAAGAAATTATATATATATAAAATATATATGAAATATATATGAAATATATATGAAATATAAAAAAAATATGAAAAGTGTGAAATCTGTATGAAATACATGAAAAAAATGTATGAAGGAAATGAAACTGCTTTTGAACCCGCCCGGTTTTTGAAAATGGGTTTGGAATGAAGTTTTTCCAGTCCTTGGGAATCTCCCAGAAGTGACTCCTGGGGATTAAAAATAAATGGAAAAAAGGCTCTTTTTTCACACCAAAAACCCCCAAACTGACCCGAATTTGACCCCCTGGGCTGGGAATTCTCCTGGGGAATCCCGAGTGTCCGGTGCCATTCCCTGACCGGTGCTTTTCCATCCATTCCTTATAAAAAAAATCTCCAGGAAAAGGCAAATCCGGGAAAAGCGACGAGGAACTGGTGCCAGGTGTTTTTTCCAGGGAATTTTTTCGGGATGGGGGGTCCCTGGCCTTGAGCTGGGTGGGATCTTTTGGGTGCCGTTGGATCGTTTTCCCGACTTTTTTGTCCTTGCCCTTGAGTTAATTTACCCCCTTTTTAAAGGAACGCTGATTTCCCAGGATTGCTGGAACCGTGAGAGGGGTGGGGTTTGGAGCATCCTGGCCCGGGGTGGGACTGGGTGGGATTTCAGGTCCTTCCCACCCCATTCCATGATTCCCTGTCTCTTGTCCCCCCCCCAGTGCGATCCCTACGTGAAGATTTCCGTGGGAAAGAAATCCATCAACGACCAGGAGAATTACCTGCCCTGCACCCTGGAGCCTGTCTTTGGGAAGTGAGTGTGGATTCACTTGGGGATCCAGGGGAGTTTTTTTGTGTCACATCAAGGGAATTGTGCTGGATGAGCCAGAGCTTCCCGTTCCGACCTGCACTCAAGGCTGGATGAGCCTTGGAGCAACCTGGGATAGTGGAAGGTGTCCCTGCCCGTGGCAGGGGGTGGAATTAGAGGGATTTTAAGGTTCCTCCCATCCCAGTGGATTTTAAGGTTCCTCCCATCCCAGTGGATTTTAAGGTTCCTCCCATCCCAGTGGATTTTAAGGTTCCTCCCATCCCAATGGATTTTAAGGTTCCTCCCATCCCAATGGATTTTAAGGTTCCTCCCATCCAAACCATTCCACGATTCCCTTGGCTCTTGTTCGTCTTCCCCCTGGGAATTCCGAGCTGTGGAACTGGCTCTGCTCCGTCGTCACTGGACACACCAGGAGGGTTGTTCAGACCTGGAATTCCCTTGGGGAGGGATAATCCCCGTCCCACCGGTGGGAGAGGGAGTCCAGGGAACTTCTGCTCCTCGTTTAGGGGATTTGGTTGGATGTCTGGAGGAAAAATGGGAGGGATGGAGACCTGTTTGGGGCTGTGGGACGGGACACCTCCAAGTGGGATGCCTTGGAAAAGAATTATCCATGAACATGGTTTCCTGAGGCAGCTCCTGCCAGTTCAGGCTGCCAGTGACACCTTCCCAGCAAAGCAGGATGGACAGGGAGATGAGATTAGATGGGATATTGGGATGAAATTCCTGGCTGGGAGGGTGGGGAGGCCCTGGCACAGGTTGGGCAGAGAAGCTGTGGCTGCCCCTGGATCCCTGGAAGTGTCCAAGGCCAGGTTGGAGCAACTTGGGCTCGTGGAAGGTGTCCCTGGGTGGAACTGGATGAGCTTTCAGATCCCTCCCGACTCAAACCATTCCATGATTCCATGATAAACTGAGCCAGCACGACACAACCCTGGCACTGGGGGGTTGGGATGGGGAGTGGGTCCATCCCACTGGGGTGTTGGGATGGGGAGTGGGTCCATTCCATTGGGATGTTGGATGGGGAGTGGGTCTGTTCCCACTGGCACTGGGATGTTGGGATGGGGAGTGGATCCATTCCATTGGGATGTTGGGATGGGGAGTGGGTCCATCCCACTGGTGTGTTGGGATGGGGAGTGAATCCATCCCACTGGGGTGCTGGGATGGGGAGTGGGTCTGTTCCCACTGGCACTGGGGTGTTGGGATGGGGAGTGGGTCCATCCCAATGGGGTGTTGGGATGGGGAGTGGGTCCCTCCCACTGATGTGTTGGGATGGGGAGTGGGTCCATCCCAATGGGGTGTTGGGATGGGCAGTGGGTCCATCCCACTGATGTGTTGGGATGGGGAGTGGGTCCATCCCACTGGGGTGTTGGGATGGGGAGTGGGTCTGTTCCCACTGGCACTGGGGTGTTGGGATGGGGAGTGGGTCCATCCCACTGGGCTGTTGGGATGGGCAGTGGGTCCATTCCCATTCCCACTGATGTGTTGGGATGGGGAGTGGGTCCATCCCAATGGGGTGTTGGGATGGGCAGTGGGTCCCTCCCAGGGCTCCCCCATCCCACCCACGTCTCCCACCCCTGCAGGATGTTCGAGCTGAGCTGCACCCTGCCCCTGGAGAAGGACCTGCGGGTGGCCCTGTACGACTACGACCTGCTGTCCAAGGACGAGAAGATCGGGGAGACCATCATCGACCTGGAGAACCGGTTCCTGTCGCGCTACGGGGCGCGCTGCGGGCTGCCCCAGACCTACTGCGTGTGGGTACCGGCCCTGGGGGGCTCTGGGGGGGCACCAGGGGATCCCCAGGGGCACCTACACTTCCCCTAGTGCTGGTTCTCCTCCAGGAGCCCCAAATGGGGCAAATAACGTGGAAATCCTTGGGGAGGTCCCGTCACGCCCCCGGTGTCTCCCGGGCACAGCGAGCTGGGGATGCTCCCCACGCACAGCCTGCCCGGGGAAGGTGGTGATGCCCCATCCCTGGGAGTGTCCAGGACCTGGTTGGAGCAACCTGGGATGGTGGAAGGTGTCCCCTGCCCCTGGAACTGGATGGTTTTGAAGGCCTTTCCAACCCAACCCGTTCCATAACCCCGTGGTCCTGTTTGGTTTCAGCTCCGGGCCCAACCAGTGGCGGGACCAGCTCCGCCCTTCCCAGCTGCTCCACCTCTTCTCCCTGCAGCACAGCTACAAGGCTCCCACCTACAAATCCGACCGGATCATCTTCAGGGATCGGGAGTACGTCCTGTCTGAGCAGGGTAAGGGCACTGGGAGCTTCTGGGATAGCGGAGTTTCCTTCGTCCAGAGCAAGGGATGGAGCTGGAGCTCATGGGGGGGGTACCATGGAGGCCAGAACAGGCTGGTGGGCACATCCCCATCCTCCCCACCTCCCTGGCCAGCTTGGATCTGCACCATTCCCAGGCTTGGCCGTGCCCCAAACCCTGGGATTGAACCCAGACCTGCAGTGCAGCCACAGGAACGTTGACCTTGGGTGACTTCCCTGGGCTGGGGGAGCTCTGAAGTCCATCCTGGGCTGAGAAGCTCCAGCCTGATGTTCCAGCTGCTGGAGGAATCTCGTTTTGGGTCACTAGATGGAGACAGGATCACACACACGGTGCCCAGGGATCACCTCAGGGCTCAGGGGGCAGCTGGAAGGGCAAAACCAACCTCTGCCCTATCCGGGAATATCTCCCAGACCTGGGGAGGTGTTTTCTTGTTTGCACAAGAACCACCCCTTGACCACCCCAGCACTGACCCTTTGACCACCCTGGGCATCACCTGGTGCCCCTCTGACCCACACCCTTGGGGCAGGAGCTGCCTCTGTGAGAAAACTCTGCTTTAAGGCATAAAAGGGGGGTTCAGGCCCCGGGGGCATCATGGAATGGTTTGGGTGGGAAGGGACCTTAAAGATCATCCCGTTTAACCACGGGCAGGGACACCTTCCACTAGCCCAGGCTGCTCCAGCCTGGCCTTGGACACTTCCAGGGATCCAGGGGCAGCCACAGCTTCTCTGGGAAATTTATTCCAGGGCCTCCCCACCCTCCCAGCCAGGAATTCCTTCCCAATATCCCCTGTCAAATTTTATTTTGGCAGTGTTGGGGCCACCACATCAGGGGGGTCGTCAGAGGCACAAAACAGGGCACAGCCCAGCACTGATCCCTCTCCTGCTCTTGGGAATCGAGGTCTAAATTCCTGGTTCTCCCTGAGGAGGAGGAAGAGGAGGAGGAGGAGGAGGGAAGCAGGAGATTTCAGCTGGGGCTGGGGAGGTGTTGGAGCAGCGGGTCCCCCCCGTGCCACCCCCTACCTGTCACCTCCCTCTGCTTTAATGGCAGCGAGTTCAAAGAGCAGAACAAAGTGTGGAGCTTGACCTGGAGGAGATCTGGGAACCAGCTGTGAGCTGGGCTGGGCTGGGCTGGGCCAGGAAACCACAGCAGGGCTTTTACAAGCGTCTGCCCCGGCCCCTCAGCCCACAACACCACCAGCCCCTCAGCCCACAACCCCCACCCTTCATCCCACAACTCCCCCTCCCCTCATCCCACAACTCCCCCTCCCCTCATCCCACAACACCACCAGCCCCTCATCTCACCCCCCCCCAGCCCTCATCCCACAATCCCCCCCCACCTTATCCCTCAACACTGCCAGCCCCTCATCCCACAACCCCCCCAGCCTTCATCCCACACCCCCTGACCCCTCATCCCACACCTTCTGGCCCCTCATCCCACTACTCTCCCGGTCCTTCATCCTAGAACCCCCAGCCCCTCATCCCAGAACCCCCAGCCTTCATCCCACAGCCCCCCCACCCCTCATCCCACCCCCCCCGATCCTTTATCCCACAACCCCCCCGGCCCCTCATCCCACTACTCTCCCAGTCCTTCATCCCAGAACCCCCAACCTTCATCCCACACCCCCCCTGGACCCTCATCCCACAGCCCCCCGGCCCCTCATCCTACCATTCCCTGACCCTCATCCCACAACTCCCCAGCCCCTCATCCCACAACCCCCCTGTTCCCTCATCCCACAACCCCCCAGCCCCTCATCCCACACCCCCCCAACCCCTCATCCCACAACCCCCCTGGACCCTCATCCCACTACTCTCCCAGGCCCTCATCCCACAACCCCCAGCCTTAATCCCACACCACCTGACCCCTCATCCCACACCCCCCGACTCTCATCCCACAACCCCCCAGCCCCTCATCCCACCACTCTCCCAGTCCTTCATCCCAGAACCCCCAGCCTTCATCTCACACCCCCCCGGCCCCTCACCCCACACCCCCCCAACCCCTCATCCCACAATTCCCGGCTGTAGTTCCCGAGGGGGACTGGTTGCCCCCCCGGTCCCAGCACAGTCCAGCTTCCCAGTGCCTGGGAATGGCTGGGATGGAGCCCAGATGGCTGGAGGGAAGCACTCTGCCAGGAAAGGAGCTGGGATGTGTCACCTGGGTCTGGCAGAGCTGGAATGGTGTTTATGGGATAGCATTTATGGGATAGCATTTATGGGACAGCGTTTATGGGACAGCGTTTATGGGATAGCGTTTATGGGATAGCGTTTTATGCCCAAGGTCCTGGAAGGGCAGTGGGGTTGGGGTGAGGTCCTGCTCCCTCCCCAGCCTGGCACTTGGAATCATCCAGCTTGGATTCGTAGAACCAGAGAGTCTTTTAGGCTGGGAAAGAGCTTTGGGATCGTGAAATCCCGGGATCGTTAAGGTTGGAAAAGAGCTCCCAGGTCACTGAGTCCAGTGTGGCCAATCCCCACCTTGTCCAAGTGTCACATCCCGTCATTCCTTGGACACCTCCAGGGGTGGGGACTCCACCACCTCCCTGGGCAGCCCCTGCCAGGGATGGCTCATCCTGTCCAACTGGTATGGAATCATGGAATGGGATGGGGAGGCTGGAGCAGGCACAGCCAAGGCCGGGTTGGACATCCGAGTACCGGGATGGGTGGAGGGATGGATGGATGGAGGGATGGATGGATGGGTGGATGGATGGATGGATGGATGGAGGGATGGATGGAGGGAGGGATGGATGGAGGGATGGATGGAGGGATGGATGGATGGAGGGATGGATGGATGGATGGGTGGATGGATGGAGGGATGGATGGAGGGATGGAGGGGTGGATGGATGGATGGAGGGATGGATGGATGGGTGGATGGATGGATGGAGGGATGGAGGGATGGAGGGATGGATGGATGGATGAAGGGATGGATGAAGGGATGGATGGAGGGATGGATGGATGGATGGATGGATGGAGGGATGGGTGGATGGGTGGATGGATGGAGGGATGGGTGGATGGGTGGATGGATGGAGGGGTGGATGGATGGGTGGATGGGTGGATGGGTGGATGGATGGATGGATGGATGGATGGATGGATGGATGGATGGATGGATGGGTGGATGGATGGATGGATGGATGGATGGATGGATGGATGGATGGATGGGTGGATGGGTGGATGGATGGATGGATGGAGGGATGGAGGGATGGAGGGATGGATACAGGGATGGATGGATGGGTGGATGGATGGATGGATGGATGGGTGGATGGATGGATGGATGGGTGGGTGGATGGATGGATGGAGCAGGTGAGGAGCAGGAGATGCTTCCAGGTGGAAGCATCCACCGTGGCTGCCATGTCCTGGCCCATTCCCTTGAAGGACCACAGCTATCCCATGGGAGCAGGGAGGGGTGGAGCAGGGACTGGGGTGGAAGAGGAAGCAGGATCAGCCACCAAGCTGTGCTGGTGGTGCCTCCAGGGCCTTCCTCCCCCTCTCCTTTCTGTCTTTCATCCCCAACCCAGCAGAGAAGAAATGGGATCCTCTTGGGAGCTCATTCCTCTGCCCAGGAGAAGATCCTGGATGGGTTGGAATGATGGGATAACCCTCTGGTGGGGGTGGGATCAGCAGAGCAGCAGCGTGGGCTGGGGGGCTGCTGGGGACCCTGCCCCCCAATTCCTGTGGCTTTAGGAGCCCTGAACCCTGGAGTGGGATCCAAGCCTGGGGTCTCCTTTCCATGTCCTTCAGCCCGGTCCTTGTGCTGTCCCCCTGCCCTGGGTTGGGGTGGTTGGATGAGGCTCCCAGCAGGTCCCTCTCCCATCTGGGGGGGGGGGTTGCCTGTGGGAGAAGGGCGTGGGAACGGGACTTGGCCGTGGGGTGGCCCAGCTGTGCCCAGGGGGGTTTGTGGTGGTGGCTTTGGGAACGGAGGCTCTGCCCCTCTCCCCGAGGCTGGTGGTGATCCCTGGGCCATCCCAAAGCCATCCCAAAACCATCCCAAAGCCATTCCTGCTGTTCTTTGCCCTCGGCAGAGGACGGGAAGGCCCCGAACCCGCACCTGGGGCCGGTGGAGGAGCGGCTGGCACTGCTGGCACTGCGGGACCAGGGGCTGGTGCCCGAGCACGTGGAGACGCGGCGGCTGAGCAGCCCCCTGCAGCCTGGCATCCCTCAGGTGGGAATGGGATTGGGATTGGGATTGCAGCCCCCTGCAGCCTGGCATCCCTCAGGTGGGAATGGGATTGGGATTGGGATTGCAGCCCCTGCAGCCTGGCATCCCTCAGGTGGGAATGGGATGGGGGAACTGGGATTGCAGCCCCCTGCAGCCTGGCATCCCTCAGGTGGGATTGGGATTGGGATTGGGATTGCAGCCCCTGCAGCCTGGCATCCCTCAGGTGGGAATGGGATTGGGATTGGGATTGCAGCCCCCTGCAGCCTGGCATCCCTCAGGTGGGAATGGGATGGGGGAACAGGGGTGACAGGGATTCCAGCCCCCTGCAGCTGTGCCTCACGTTTTGAAATTTATCTCTATCTTTATTTTATTTTATTTCATTTTTATTTTATTTAATTTTTATTTTATTTTATTTTTATTTAATTTTTATTTTATTTTATTCTCTTTTATTCTCTTTTATATTATTCTATTTTATTTTACCCTTATTTCCTGTCTATTTTATATTTTTTATATTTTAATTTATTTTATCTCTATTTTATCTTCATTTTATTTTTATTTTATATTTATTTTATATTGTATTTTATTTTATTCTATTTTATTCTATACTATTTTATTTTATTCTCTTTTGTATTATTCTATTTTATTTTATCTTTATTTTATATTTTTTGTATTTCAATTTATTTTATCTCAATTTTATCTTCATTTATATTATTTTTTATTTTATATTTATTTTATATTTTATTTTATTCTATTTTATTCTATCCTATTTTATTTTATTCTCTTTTATCTTATTCTATTTTATTATCTATTTTATTTTTATTGTTTTTTATTTTATTTTTTTATTTTATCTTAATTTTATTTTTATTTTCTCTTTATTTTATTTTATCTTCATTTTACTTTGTTTTATTTTGTTTTTATGTTGTTTTATCTTCATTTTATTTTATTTTGTTTTTACTTTATTTTATTCTCTTTTATATTATTCTATTTTATTTTAACTTTATTTTATCTTTATTTTATATTTTTTATATTTTAATTTATTTTATCTTTATTTTATCTTATTTTATTTTTTATTTAATATATATTTTTTATATTTTTTATTTTACTCTGTTTTATTCTATACTATTTTATTTTATTCTCTTTTATATTATTCTATTTTATTATCTTTATTTTATTTTTATTTTATTTTATTTTATTTCATTTTTTAATTGTATTTATGTTATTTTTTCTTTATTTTATTTTATCTTCATTTTTTTTATTTTGTTTTTTTTTATTTTATTATCTTTTATATTATTCTATTTTTTCTCTTTATTTTCTCTTTATATTTTTTATATTTTAATTTTTTTATCTTTATTTATCTTCATTTATTTTATTTTTTATTTTATATTTATTTTATATTTTAATTTATTCTATCGTCGTCTATACTATTTTATTTTATTTTATTCTCTTTTATATTATTCTATTTTATTATCTTTATTTTATTATCTTTATTTTATTATCTTTATTTTATTTTTATTTTATATTATATTTTTTTGAATTTTATTCTATTGTATTCTATAATATTTTATTTTATTCTCTTTTATATTACATTATTTTATTTTATTTTTATTTTATTTTATATATTTTTATATTTTATTCTGTTGTAGTCTATAATATTTTATTTTATTCTCTTTTATATTACATTATTTTATTTTATTTTATTTTTATTTTATTTTATATATTTTTATATTTTATTCTGTTGTAGTCTATACTATTTTATTTTATTTTATTCTCTTTTATATTATTCTATTTTATTATCTTTATTTTATTTTTATTTTATATTATATTTTTTTGAATTTTATTCTATTGTATTCTATAATATTTTATTTTATTCTCTTTTATATTACATTATTTTATTTTATTTTTATTTTATTTTATATATTTTTATATTTTATTCTGTTGTAGTCTATATTTTATTTTATTCTCTTTTATATTATATTATTTTATTTTATTTTTATTTTATTTTATATATTTTTATATTTTATTCTGTTGTAGTCTACACTATTTTATTTTATTTTATTCTCTTTTATATTACATTATTTTATTTTATTTTATTTTATTTTTATTTTATTTTATATATTTTTATATTTTATTCTGTTGCAGTCTACACTATTTTATTTTATTTTATTCTCTTTTATATTATTTTATTTTATCTTATTTAAGGGCACTTTTCCATGAGGGAATCCTTCCCTCTCATCGCAGGAATTCCGGAGCGCGTGGGGTTCTCTCTGTGCCCCTCTGGTTGTCACCGAGGTGACCCAGCTGGAGGCTCCTCGGGCTCACGGGTTGTTCTGTCCCCGCAGGGAAAGCTGCAGATGTGGGTGGATCTGTTCCCCAAATCCCTGGGGCATCCCGGGCCCCCTTTCAACATCAGCCCCCGCAAAGCCAAGAGGTAACCGGGCACTTCCCGGGGGGGGATGAGGGACCAGCCCCTGCTCTTTGGGGAGCCCGGAGGGTGGGATTCACCTGCCCACGTGGGATTGTCCCCAGGGAATGACAGCTGGTGGCAGGACCGGCTGCCCGGGTTGGGTGGGATTCACCTTCCCATGTGGGATCGTCCCCAGGGAATGACGGCAGGCTGCCCAGGTGGGATGGGATTCACCTTCCCACATGGGATTGTCCCCAGGGAATGACGGCAGGCTGCCCAGGTGGGATGGGATTCACCTTCCCACGTGGGATCGTCCCCAGGGAATGACGGCAGGCTGCCCAGGTGGGATGGGATTCACCTTCCCATGTGGGATTGTCCCCAGGGAATGAGGGCTCGTGGCAGGACTGGCTGTCCAGGTGGGAAGGGACTGAGGTTCCCATATGGGATCATCTCCAAGGAATGACAGCTTGTGGCAGGACCGGCTACCCGGGTGGGATGGGATTCACCTTCCCATATGGGATCATCCCCAGGGAATGAGGGCTGGTGGCAGGACTGGCTGCCTGGGTGGGATGGGATTCACCTTCCCATGTGGGATTGTCCCCAGGGAATGATGGCTGGTGGCAGGACTGGCTGCCTGGGTGGGAAGGGATTCACCTTCCCACATGGGATCATTCCCAGGGAATGACGGCTCATGGCAGGACCAGCTGCCTGGGTGGGATGGAATGGAGGTTCCCATGTGGGATCATCCCCAGGGAATGATGGCTCATGGCAGGACTGGCTGTCCAGGTGGGAAGGGGCTGAGGTTCCCATATGGGATCATCTCCAGGGAATGAGGGCTCATGACCAGCTGCCTGGGTGGGAAGGGACTGAAGTTCCCATATGGGATCATCTCCAGGGAATGAGGGCTGGTGGCAGGACCAGCTGCCTGGGTGGGATGGAATTCACCTTCCCATGTGGGATTGTCCCCAGGGAATGATGGCTCATGGCAGGACCGGCTGCCCAGGTGGGAAGGGACTGAGATTCCCATATGGGATCATCCCCAGGGAATGACAGCTCATGGCAGGACCGGCTGCCTGGGTGGGATGGGATTCACCTTCCCATGTGGGATCATCCCCAGGGAATGACAGCTCGTGGCAGGACTGGCTGCCCAGGTGGGATGGGATTCACCTTCCCATGTGGGATTGTCCCCAGGGAATGAGGGCTGGTGGCAGGACCGGCTGCCCGGGTGGGAAGGGACTGAGATTCCCATATGGGATCATCTCCAAGTAATGACAGCTTGTGGCAGGACTGGCTACCCGGGTGGGATGGGATTCACCTTCCCATGTGGGATCATCCCCAGGGAATGAGGGCTGGTGGCAGGACTGGCTGCCTGGGTGGGATGGAATTCACCTTCCCACATGGGATTGTCCCCAGGGAATGATGGCTCATGGCAGGACTGGCTGCCCGGGTGGGAAGGGACTGAGGTTCCCATGTGGGATCATTCCCAGGGAATGACAGCTCGTGGCAGGACTGGCTGCCCAGGTGGGAAGGGACTGAGATTCCCATGTGGGATCATCCCCAGGGAATGATGGCTGGTGGCAGGACTGGCTGCCCAGGTGGGAAGGGACTGATGTTCCCATATGGGATCATCTCCAGGGAATGACAGCTCGTGGCAGGACCGGCTGCCTGAGTGGGAAGGGACTGAAGTTCCCACATGGGATTGTCCCCAGGGAATGAGGGCTGGTGGCAGGACCAGCTGCCTGAGTGGGATGGGCCTGAGGTTCCCATGTGGGATCATCCCCAGGGAATGATGGCTCATGGCAGGACTGGCTGCCCAGGTGGGAAGGGACTGAGGTTCCCATGTGGGATCATCCCCAGGGAATGATGGCTCATGGCAGGACCGGCTGCCCGGGTGGGAAGGGACTGATGTTCCCAGCTGCTCACGCCGGCTGTTCCCGGGTTCTCCGGGTTTCCAGGTTCTACCTGCGCTGCATCATCTGGAACACCAGGGACGTGATCCTGGACGACCTGAGCGTCACCGGGGAGAAGATGAGCGACATCTACGTCAAAGGGTCAGTCCTCCCACCCCGGGGAGCCCGGATTCCAGAGTGGGAACAGCGGGAAAGGGGGAAAACGGGGCTTGGAGCAACGTGGTGGGGGTGGGCACGGATCCTGCTGGGATGGATGTGGATCCTGCTGGGATGGATGTGGATCCTGCTGGGATGGACATGGATCCTGCTGGGATGGACGTGGATCCTGCTGGGATGGACATGGATCCCACTGGGATGGACGTGGATCCTGCTGGGATGGATGTGGATCCCACTGGGATGGACATGGATCCCGCTGGGATGGATGTGGATCCTGCTGGGATGGACATGGATCCTGCTGGGATGGACGTGGATCCTGCTGGGATGGACGTGAATCCTGCTGGGATGGACATGGATCCTGCTGGGATGGATGTGGATCCTGCTGGGATGGACGTGGATCCTGCTGGGATGGACGTGGATCCTGCTGGGATGGATGTGGATCCTGCTGGGATGGACGTGGATCCTGCTGGGATGAACCATCACACCTCTCCATGAATGGATCCACCCTCTCCATGGATGGATCCAAACTTCTCCAGACATGGATCCATCCTCTCCCTGGAGGGATCCAAACCTCTCCATGGATGGATCCACCTGTCTCCAGCTATGGATCCACCCTTCTCCATGGATGGATCCACCCTTCTCCATGGATGGATCCAAACCTCTCCAATGATGGATCCTCCTCTCTCCATGGATGGATCCAAACTTCTCCACGGAGGGATCCAAATCTCTCCATGGATGAATCCACCCCTCTTCAATGATGGATCCACCCTCTCCATGGATGGTTCCACCCTCTTCCTGGATGGATGCAAACCTCTCCATGGATAGATCCAAACTTCTCCATGAAGGGATCCAAATCTCTCCATGCATGGATCCAAACCTCTCCAATGATGGATCCATCTCTCTCCATAAATAGATCCAAACCTCTATAGCTATGGATCGACCCTCTCCATGGATGGATCCACCCCTCTCCAGACATGGATCCATCCTCTCCCTGGAGGGATCCAAACCTCTCCATGGATGGATCCGAACTTCTCCACAGAGGGATCCAAATCTCTCTATGAATGGATCCACCCTCTCCATGCGTGGATCAAAACCTCTCCATGGATGGATCCACCTGTCTCCAGCTATGGATCCACCCCTCTCCATGGATGAATCCAGACCTCTCCATGGATGGATCCAAACCTCTCCATGGATGGATCCACCCCTCTCCATGGGCAGATCCATTTTTTTGGAAGGCGCGTCCCCACTGGGCTCAGAGCTGTTTGAAGACCTCATTTTCCTTTGGATCTCTTGGATGCTCCCATGACAGTATGGACACGTAGAGACCTAAGAGTGGGGAGCACCTTGGAAACCCTGGAAAGGGAAATAAGAACTCCAGCAGCTGCAGAACTCAGCTGGGAAAAAGGAACCCCAGCAGGGATGAGGGGAACATCCCCTTTCCCGCTCGCGTCCTCTGCGCCGGGAATTCCCGAATCCTCGGCGCGTTCCCGGTTTTCCACGGGTTCTGTCTGTGCTTTTGCAGGTGGTTGGTGGGGCACGAGGAGAACAAGCAGAAGACAGATGTGCACTACAGGTCCATGGGGGGAGAGGGCAACTTCAACTGGAGGTTCGTCTTCCCCTTCGACTACCTGCCGGCCGAGCAGGTGTGCCACGTGGCGAGGAAGGTGAGCGGCCTGCAGGGAGGGACTCCCGCCTTCTCCCGGGAATTCCGGGGTGGAATTGGTGTCTGGGACCTTCCCAGCCGGAGCTGTGCAAGGCTCACCTTGCCATGGTGTCCCAGTTTGAACTGGGGAATGGGTGTGAAGGATCCGCGTTGGCGGGGTCGGGATTAGAGGTGGGTTTTTGGGAGGGGTTTGGAGAGGGGGATCCGCCCGGGAAGGACCCCTCTGGGCTGGGCAAGGATGGGTGTTGGTGCAGCGGTGGCCAAGCGCTCTCCAGGTGAACTTCCAGGGTGGCTTGGTTGGTCTGGAGAGGGCGTTCCCATGGGAATGGTTGGGTGGGAACCTCTGGCCTCCCCCATGGAATCGTGGGTGTCTTCCTGTGCAAGAGCTTCCCAGCTGGGCTAAGGAGGAGGGAAAGGAAGGAGCTGCCTCCAAATTCCTGAGGGGAACACGGGTTGGGATGTACCACTGAGGGGAAGAAAAGCTTTGGTTTGGGGTTCAGGGAGAAGATTGGTCTGATAGGGAGTTCCTCACTTGGGAAGGCACAAATGGATGTGATTCCTCCACCTGTTATTGCTCCTGGTGTTCCTTGGATCACTTGGTGCAACGGGATGGTCGAATGTGGGAATTTCGTGGAGGGAAGGAAACAGGGATTGGTTTGGGGTGTGTGGGATAATGCCAGTGAAAACAGTGGAAATTATGGAAATAACGGAAATTAGGGAAAATCGGGCACAGAAGGCTGCAGGGGAAGGAGATCTGTTCCCTTAAATTTCCTGCTCCTCACCTGGATTAGGAGGATTAAAGGAGTAAGAGGAGTGGGATTGTAGTGGAATGTGCTGATCCCACGGCAGGGGGTTGGAGTTGGATGATCTTTAAGGTCCCTTCCAACCCAAAGCATTCCATGAGGCATTCCAGGATCGCTGGGGGGTGTGGGCAGCAGGGACAGTCCTGCCTGCCCAGACTTGGTCCTGCTTGTGACACCTCCCCGGAGGCTCCAACTGCAGCCACCCACCCCTGAGCCTTCATCCCGTGAGGAAGGTGTGATTCCATCCTGTGAGGAGGAATTTCCTCCTGGAAAGGGTGGTGAGGCCTTGGCAGGGGCTGCCCAGGGAGGTTTGGAGTGCCCAGCCCTGGAGGTGCCCATGGAATGACAGGACGTGGCACTCAGTGCTCTGGGCTGGGGGACAAGGTGGGCATCGGGCACGGGGGGGATCCACGGGCTGGGAGGGCTTTTCCAGCCTCAGGGATCCTGGGATTCTGTGATCCCGTGATCTCTGCTCCCTCCCTGGCTCCTGTGAGCTCAGCCTCATGGAGTGAGTGTTGCCCAAACGTCCCTGTTGCACTGGGACCATCCCCCAAACCCCCAAACCCGCTGGGACCCCCCCATCCCACCTGAGTTTGTGCCACTTGGCTTGGAAAAACCCCCGAGCCAATCCCCCATCCCAGCCAATCCTCCATCCCAGCCACTCCAACCCCCCATCCCAACCACTCCAATCCCCCATCGCAGCCAACCCCCCATCCCAGCCACTCCAATCCCCCATCCCAGCCCCTCCAACCCCCCATCCCAGCCACTCCAATCCCCCATCCCAGCCACTCCAATCCCCCATCCCATCCCATCCAATCCCCCATCCCAGCCACTCCAATCCCCCATCCCAACCACTCCAACCCCCCATCCCAGCCACTCCAATCCCCCATCCCAGCCCCTCCAACCCCCCATCCCAGCCACTCCAATCCCCCATCCCAGCCACTCCAATCCCCCATCCCATCCCATCCAATCCCCCATCCCAACCACTCCAATCCCCCATCCCAACCACTCCAACCCCCCATCCCAGCCACTCCAATCCCCCATCCCAGCCCCTCCAACCCCCCATCCCATCCAATCCCCCATCCCATCCAATCCCCCATCCCAGCCACTCCAACCCCCCATCCCAGCCCCTCCAACCCCCCATCCCAGCCACTGCCCAGCTCCCAGAGGGGCCTCTCCAGGCAGACAGGACTCCCAGCCGTGCCCATTTCACGCCTCACGTCCACCAGATCCCGGGAACGGCGCGTTCCACGTCCAATTATCCCCCTCTGGAAAAGCCAAACCCTGCCCCTATAAACCCTTTAAGCAAATCCATCCCACTGTGCTGGGATTTGCTTCCCCCTCCCAGCACATGGCTCCGAAAATAAACAGCTTGTAAAAGGCCCCTGGCAAGGCAGGACTAATGAAGGGTTGTGTCCGGGGGCCTGGGTTTGATCTCCCCGGGTGCTGTTTGAACTCCCCCCTCATTAAAAGCGCTGCTGGGAGAGCCCTGGTTGGAAATGCAGGCCCTGGGAGTTGGAATTTAAATCAAAACCGCCCCCGGGGCAAGTGGGAGCTGCTCAAAGGCACCTGCCCCCGGCTGGGGTTGGATCTCCCAGGGATTCCCGACCTCTCCCCGCTGTTTGCTCCCGTTGGGGTGGAGGGAGGGAGCGGGAATCGCGGAATTGTGGGATGGTTGGGGTGGGAAGGGGCCTGGAGGATCCCCTCGTTCCACAGCCCTGCTGTTGGAGTGGTGGAATTCAGCCCCTCCATGTCACCACAGCCTGTGTTCCCCTTTAGGGATTCATGGAATCCTGGAATGGTTTGGGTGGGAAGGGACCACAAACCCATCCAGTGCCACCCCCTGCCCTGGGCAGGGACACCTCCCACTAGCCCAGGTCCAGCCTGGCCTTGGACACTTCCAGGGATCCAGGGGCAGCCACAGCTTCTCTGGAATTCCATCCCAGCCCCTCCCCACCCTCACAGGAAGAATTCCTCCCCAACATCCCACTCAAATCTCTGTTTTTCCAGTTTGAAGCCATTCCCTGTGTCCTGACCCTCCATCCCTTGTCCCAGGTCCCTCTCCAGCTCTCCAAGTGTCCCTAAGATTTGATGATCCAACCATCCCCCAGCCCTGACCGTGTCCCCAAGTGCCACATCCACAGGGCTGTTAAATCCCACAGGGATGGGGATCCACCCCTGCCAGGGCTGGACAACCCTCCCCAGGAGGGAGTTTTCCCAAAATCCCACCTAAACCTGAACTTTCAGCTTCAGATCCCCGGGGCTGAGCCTGGCAGGTCCCAGCTCTTGCAGGGCTGTCAGGTGGTCCTGGCACAGCCCCGAGGGCAATCCCAGCTGAATGAATCCCATCCCATTCCTGGATGGGAATCTCCGGGCACAGGGAGGGCTCAGCCCCCACGTCCCGCGGGCACCGGGAGCTGGGAAAGGCTGGAATTGATTGGGAACGTTCAGCTGCACGTCCTGGTTCCAGCAGCAGCCGAGTGCAGCTGCCAGGGCTGAGCTCAGGAGGGTCTTTAGGGCAGGAAAGGGTTGGCAGGGAATGTCAGAGCAGATGGAATGGGCTGGGGCCGTGTCCGGGTCTGGGACCATCGTGGCCAGAGGGACATGGAGGGGCTGGAGAGTGTGCAGGGAAGGGAAGGGAGCTGGGAAGGGGCTGGAGCAGCAGGAGAGGCTGAGGGAGCTGGGGGGGCTCAGCCTGGAGAAAAGGAGGCTCAGGGGGGACCTTCTGGATCCCTAAAATTCCCTGGAAGGAGGTTGAAGCCAAGGGGGGGTCGGGCTCTGCTGCCAGGGAGCAAGGGACAGGAGGAGAGGGAATGGCCTCCAGCTGTGCCAGGGGAGGCTCAGGTTGGCCAGGAGGAGGAATTTCTCCCTGGAAAGGGTGGTGAGGCCTTGGCAGGGGCTGCCCAGGGAGGTTTGGAGTGCCCAGCCCTGGAGGTGTCCCAGGAAGGCCTGGCCGTGGCACTCAGTGCTCTGGGCTGGGGACAAGGTAGGATCAGGCACAGGGTGGATCCATGGGCTGGGAGGGCTTTTCCAGCCTCAGGGATCCTGGGAGCTCCAGGGAGGGTCTCCTGCCTGTCCAGTTGCTCCGGGATGAGGGACCTGCTGCTCTCCCACAAGCACAGGCTGAAGTGAGACCAGATTTCTGGGTGCAACCCCCCGGGGCCTCCTGCCCTCCCAAAAATCCAGGTCTCTCCTCACTCTGTATCCCGTAGCACAAAAGCAGCCTGGCAGAAATGCAGCCCTGTCAACACTTTCCCGGGAACAGGAGCGGGTTTTTCCCTCCTCCCCTCTGCGTTATTCACATCCCCCAGCCTCCCCTCTCCCCATCTCTCCCCCCTCCTGACTGCAGAACGACCCCCAAACAAACAATAATTCCAGCCCCTTCCTCTGCCCAGGGCTGGGAAATCAATCTCTGGCCGTGGGTTTTGTTTTTCTGGGGGGTTTCAGAGCTCGGTTTGATCCCGGAGTGAATTTCACGTTTAATCCCAGAGTGAATTTTCCGCCGCCTCCAAAGGGACCCATCAACCTCCCCCAGCCTGGAATTGTCCCTCCCCACCCTGCCCTTCCCCCAGCCCTGCCTCTCCCTGTCCCCACTTCCCAGGGCTCTGGGCAGGACAGTTTTGTCCCATGGGCAGGGACACCTTCCTCTCTCCCAGGTTGCTCCAGCCTGGCCTTGGACACTTCCAGGGATCCAGGGGCAGTTTGGTCCAAACTTCCCCTTGTTCCAGTGGGAAGTGTCCCTGCCCATGGGAGGGGGTGGCACTGGATGGGATTTAAGGTCCCTTCCCACCCAAAACATTCCAGGATTCTGGAGCCCCTCTGCTCTGGAGCCAGGCTGGGAGAGCTGGGGGGGTTCCCCTGGAGAAGAGAAGGCTCCAGGGAGAGCTGAGAGCCCCTGGCAGGGCCTGAAGGGGCTCCAGGAGAGCTGGAGAGGGACTGGGGACAAGGCAGGGAGGGACAGGAATGTCATCAGCACAGGGGGAGAGAGGGAGCTTTTCATCGGCTTCATTTCTGGATTATAAAATATTTAAAGCCCGGGAATAAAACGCTCCAGTGCAAAATTCCTGGCCCGTTTTCCCAGAGCCAGGGGGGGGAACAGAGCTCCAGTGAAACCCAACCAGCCAGGGGGAGCTCTGGAAGGGAAACCAGTTCCAGGGGGATTTAAGCTCCTGCAGCCTCCCAGCTGGAATATTTATGTTCTCCTGGAGTGGGACACGTTTTCCCCCCCTTTCTTATTTAATCTTGGCCCGTGGAATGAATCCGAGTTGTGGATTTATGGGGTCAGGGATAATGCTGGAGGTTCCTGGGTTTAGTTAAATCTGCTCCTTTCTGAGTGTGGAAGGAGGAATTGCCCCCAGGATACCCCCTGGGAGGGGGGTCAGGAATCCCAGCCTGACTCTGCCTCCTCTTTGCAGGGCCAGGAATGACAAACCCTCGCTCTGGGAGTGCTCTGGGCTCTCTCCTTCTGTCCTGATGCTCCCTTTTTGGGTATCAGGAGGAATTTCCTCCTGGAAAGGGTGGTCAGGCCTTGGCAGGGGCTGCCCAGGGACTGGGGACAAGGGATGGAGGGACAGGACACAGGGAATGGCTTCCCAGTGCCAGAGGGCAGGGGATAGATGGGATATTGGGAAGGAATTCCTGGCTGGGAGGGTGGGGAGACCCTGGCATGGGTTTCCCAGAGAAGCTGTGGCTGCCCCTGAATCCCTGGAAGTGTCCAAGGCCAGGTTGGAGCAACCTGGGAGAGTGGAAGGTGTCCCTGGGTGGGACTGAGCGGGATTTAAGGTCCCTTCTGACGTGAACAATTCCATAATTCCATCTTTCTGACAGCTCTGAGTATCCAAAGGATAAATATTGTCAGTAAATTAAGGGATGAACTGGTGATAACTCCCCTTCCAGAGGCATCCTGGCTTTCCCTCTGAGCATCCAAGAGCTGCCCAGAGCCAGAGGTCCTGTGGCTCCAGCCCTGCAGAGCCAGGGCAGGACACACCAGGAGCGCCAGGATTTCCATGGGAAGACAGGAACCACTCCCTCTGCCCACTTCCTCTGACAATCCTTTTGTTTCCTCTGGTTTTCTCTCCCGGTGGGATTTTAGGAGCATTTCTGGAGCTTGGACAAGACAGAAAACAAGATCCCACCACAGCTGATCCTCCAGATCTGGGACAACGACAAGTTCTCCTTCGACGACTATCTGGGTGAGCTGGGGGAGGTTTTTGGCTCCATCCCTCCTGGGGCAGCAGGAAGGGAAAAATTCCTGGAAAATGGGGACCCTGGAAAAGCTGGGGCTGTCCCTGGATCCCTGGAAGTGTCCAAGGCCAGGTTGGACAGGGCTTGGAGCAACCTGGGATAGGGGAAGGTGTCCCTGCCCATGGCAGGGGGTGGCACTGGGTGGGATTTAAGGTCCCTCCCAACCCAAACCATTCCAGGATTTTGGAGCCCCTCTGCTCTGGAGCCAGGCTGGGAGAGCTGGGGGGGTTCCCCTGGAGAAGAGAAGGCTCCAGGGAGAGCTGAGAGCCCCTGGCAGGGCCTGAAGGGGCTCCAGGAGAGCTGGAGAGGGACTGGGGACAAGGCAGGGAGGGACAGGACACAGGGAATGGCTTCCCAGTCCCAGATGGGATATTGGGCAGGAATTCCTGGCTGGGAGGATTGGGAGGCCCTGGAATGAATTTCCCAGAGAAGCTGTGGCTGCCCCTGGATCCCTGGAAGTGTCCAAGGCCAGGTTGGAGCCACCTGTTCTAGAGGAGGTTGTGGTTTGGAGCTGGGGGGGGTCTGGGTGTCCCAAACTCCCCGAGATCAGGAAGGTGCCACAAGGAAAGAGCCCTCAGGGAAAGAGGCCACGTTTCAAGGACCTTTACACTGAGCTGTCCCACCTGTGACATTCCTCCTCCCAGGCTCCATCCAGATGGATCTCAACAGGATGCCCAAACCTGCCAAGACGGCTGAGAAGTGCTCCCTGGAGCTGGTGGATGACACCCTGTCCTCCAACCACTTCGTGTCCCTCTTTGAGCAGAAAACTGTCAAGGGCTGGTGGCCCTGTGGGGCTGAGCAGGACCACAAGAAGATCCTGGCGGTGAGGAGGCCCCTCCACGTGTTCCCATGGGATTCACTCCGAATCCCCATCCCTGGAGGTGCCCAAGGCTGGGCTGGACGGGGCTTGGGCAACCTGGGAGGTGTCCCTGCCCGTGGCAGGGGGTGGGACTCCACATCTGCATGGTCTGGAGTGGGATGATCCTTCAGGCCCTTCCCACCCCGAACCATTCCAGGATTTTCCCTGGAAGCTCTGAGGAGGGAGGTGTCCGGGCCGAGCACCCGCGGGACGTCACCGTCGGGGCACCAAATGGAGTTTGGGGCTGTGAATTTTCCCTGGGTATTTGCCAGCCTCGTGCAAATCCCTCGGGAGGAATCCCTTGGTTTGTGGGGGTTTTTTTTTTTGGCTGTGGATTTTGGGATGTGCCACCGAACCTGACTCTGTGTCAGGCCCTGTTCCTGATGACCTCGTGTCACGGGAAGCACCAGGGAAAGGCTCCAGGTGTCCCAGTGACACGTGGAAATGTGTCCTGTCCGAGGGTTTGGTGGTGCTTCCATGCAGGTAAAGGAGTCCAGGCTGTGAATGGAGTCATTCCACAGAAAAAACAACTCTCCTGAGGTGGGTTCAGGGAAATCAGGAATCAGGGAATCAGGAAAGGCTGGACTCAGTGCCGTGGTCTGGTTGGCGAGGTGGGGATCGGTCACAGGTTGGACTCGACGATCCTGGAGGTCTTTTCCAACCTCAGTGGTTCTGTGGTTTCCCCAAACTTGGGTGTCAGTGACATTTGGGATCTCCTGGAGGATCCCCCGTGGCCCATTCAGAGATCTCTGGGCTCTCCCTGCTTTCCTCGTGGGTGGTTTCTGGGCTTTGCTCCAAGTGGATTTTCTTCCCCCAATCCATGTTTTCCACCCGTTTCTCACCCCTGCCCTCTTTTTTGGGGTTCTGAGTGTGTTTTGGTCGTGTCCCCCCCAGGGCAAACTGGAGATGACTCTGGAGATCGTGGCGGAGCAGGAGCACGAGGAGCGCCCGGCTGGGATGGGGAGGGACGAGCCCAACATGAACCCCAGGCTGGAGGAGCCCAAGTGAGCCCATCCCGAGGGGAAAATCAACCCCCGGGGCACGGAGAGCTCGGGGAGCAACCGGGAATTCGGGGGGCCCAGTTGGAGGGGACTGGGATTGTACTGGGGTGGGCTCTGTTCTCAACTGGAGGGGGAAGGGAGACAGGCCAGGGGAAGGGGAGCCTGGTCTGGAGCACCAGGGAGGACCTGGTGGGACATTCCCAGAGGGATGGAGGGGCTGGGACAGTCCAGGAGGATCAGGAGGGTGATCTGGACCACCAAGAGGGACATTGGTGGGACATTCCCAGAGGGATGGAGGGGCTGGGACAGTCCAGGAGGGGTGGGAAGCTGTTCTGGAGCACCAAGGAGGATATTGGGACATTCCAAGAGGGATGGAGGAACTGGGACAGTCCAGGAGGGATGGGAGTCTGGTTTGGACCTCCAAGAGGGACGTTGGTGGGACATTCCCAGGGGGATGAAGGAGCTGAGACTGTCCACGGGGGTCAGGAGGGTGATCTGGACCACCAAGAGGGACATTGGTGGGACATTCCCAGAGGGATGGAGGGGCTGGGACAGTCCAGGGGGGTCAGGAGGGTGATCTGGACCACCAAGGAGGACTTGGTGGAACATTCCCAGGGGGATGGAGGAGCTGGGACAGTCCAGGAGTGATGGGAAGCTGTTCTGGACCACCAAGAGGGACATTCCCAGGGGGATGGAGGAACTGGGACAGTCCAGGAGGATCAGGAGGGTGATCTGGAGCACCAAGAGGGACATTGGTGGGACATTCCCAGAGGTCCAGGAGGGATGGGAGTCTGGTTTGGACCACCAAGAGGGACATGAGTGGTTCATTCCCGGAGGGATGTGGGTTTTCAGGCCCCACTTCTGGGATTGGGGACCCAGGAGGGCGAAGCTCTGACGTGACCTGAACTTTTCCCGGCTCCAGGCGCCCGGAAACCTCCTTCCTGTGGTTCACCTCCCCCTACAAGACCCTCAAGTACATCCTGTGGAGGAGGTACAAGTGGGTGCTGATCCTGCTCATGCTCCTCTTCATCCTGCTGCTCTTCCTGGGGATCTTCATCTACTCTTTCCCGGTACGGAGCGGGCTGGGAAAGGCTGGGAGAGATCCCTCGGGATGGGGGGGATGGTTCCAGGGCAGGGGGCTGGAAAATCCAAGGCTGCTCCCTGAGGAACAACCTGGGGGATCAGGGGGGTCAAAAGGTGGTTTGGTTTGGGGTCATTCCTGAGAAGGATGTGGAGGGGCTGGAGCGTGTCCAGGGGAGGAGCTGGGAAGGGGCTGGAGCAGCAGGAGCGGCTGAGGGAGCTGGGGGGGCTCAGCCTGGAGAAAAGGAGGCTCAGGGGGGACCTTCTGGATCCCTGAAATTCCCTGGAAGGAGGTTGGAGCTGGTGGGGTCGGGAATAAGTGACAGGAAGCAGGACAAGAGGGAACGGCCTCCGGCTGTGCCAGGGGAGGGTCAGGTGGGACATCAGGAGGAATTTCCTCCTGGAAAGGGTGGTCAGGCCTTGGCAGGGGCTGCCCAGGGAGGGGGTGGATCCCCACCCCTGGGGGGATTTCAAATCCCTCTGGATGTGGCACTTGGGGACGTGGTCGGGGGTGGCCTGGGCAGTGCTGGGGGGGGGTTGGACTCCATGATCCCAGGGGGCTTTTCCAGCCTCAACCATCCCATTCCAGACTCCTCCTGCAGGCTGAGCCCGAGGTTCTGCCCTCTCTGTGTCCGTGTTTCCAATGGGGGTCACTCCTCCATGGGCTCAGTCCTTCAGGAACTGCTCCAGTGGGGATCCCTTCCATGGGGTCAGTCCCTCAGGAACTGCTCCAGGTCCCTTTCCATGGGCTCAGTCCTTCAGGAACTGCTCCAGTGAGGATCCCTTCCCTGGGGTCATTCCCTCAGGAACTGCTCCTGGTCCATATTCCATGGGGTCAGTCCCTCAGGAACTGCTCCAGAGGGGATCCTTTCCATGGGGTCAGTCCCTCAGGAACTCCTCCAGGTCCCTTTCCAGAGGCTCAGTCCCTCAGGAACTGCTCCAGGTCCATATTCCATGGTGTCAGTCCCTCAGGATCTGCTCCAGTGGGAATCCATTCCATGGGGTCGTTCCTTAGGAACTGCTCCAGTGGGGGTCCCTTCCATGGGGTCAGTCCTTCAGGAACTGCTCCAGGTCCCTTTCCATGGGGTCAGTTCCTCAGGAACTGCTCCAGAGGGGATCCCTTCCATGAGGTCAGTCCTTCAGAAACTGCTCCAGATCCTTTTCCATGGGGTCATTCCCTCAGGAACTGCTCCAGGTCCCTTTCCATGGGAATCAGTCCCTCAGGAACTGCTCCAGTGGGGATCCCTTCTATGGGGTCAGTCCCTCAGGAACTGCTCCAGGGTGGGTCCTTTTCCATGGGGTCAGTCCCTCAAGAAGTGATCCAGGTCCCTTTCCATGGGTTTATTCCTTCAGGAACTGCTCCAATGGGGATCCCTTCCATGGGCTCATTCCCTCAGGAGCTGCTCCAGAGGGGATCCATGGGCTCAGCCTCACGATGCTGAGGTTCATTAATGGTCTCCAGGAGTTTGGAGCAGCTGCTGTTGGGGATCTCCTGAGTCTGGTGGGAGCAGAACTGGCAATCCAAGGGTTTTGGGGGGCTGAGCAGCGGGAACAAGCAGAGTCAGGAATTGTTTAAAGCTGGAGCAGCTCCTGGGATGTGGGGAAGGCCCATCCTGTGCTCTCAGAGCTCGGAGCACGTCCCACAGGGGCTGAGGGAGGGCTGGCACCTCATTCCTCACCCAGGGGGCTCCTCTGTGCCCCTGGCAGGACCAAATAAATCAGGGACAGAGCCCTGAGCTGCCAGTTTGGCTCTGGAGGGATTTCTGCAGCCTCCTCTGTCTCCCCAGCACTGGGATAATTCCAAGAAGGGCTCTTGGAAGCCTTTCCCTCCTCTCTGGCTGATAAGGGAAAAACACCCCCCCTCTTTTTTTTTGTTCCCAGCACGTCACAGATTCTGCCACTTTTAGCTGAGGGTTTTAGTATTTTATTTTTTTTTTATTTATTTATTTAAGTCAAAAGCCTCATTGAGGGAATTTGTAATTTATCCCTGGGAGAGGATGGAAAAGTGAGGGGGGGGGAATTTCTCCTCAGGGTTGTAATGGCTTTCAGATGATTGGGATTCGTGCAGGGGGTTGTTCCCATGGAGGAAAAGGGGTTGGAATTAGGTCATGGCTCTCCCCTTTTCTCCATCCCCATATCCATGGGAAGGGCTGGGATCCTCCTGCTGGAGAAACGATCCTGGAGGTGTTATAAGGAGGAAATAATGGTGGAAGTGGAGATTTGGATACTCGGAGCAATTCCTGGAGATTCCTGGGAGTGGGAGGGCCCTGGTTGGTTCCAGACAACCCCCCAAAGCTGCTCCATCCCTGCCCTTCCCAGCTGGACAAGGGAAAATAGAACTGAGGTCCATGGGATGGGATAAGGGCAGGGAGGGATTCCTTCAGGAACTGCTCCAGTGTGGGTCACTCTTCCATGGGGTCAGGCCCTCAGGAACTGCTCCAGGTCCCTTCCATGGGGTCATTCCTTCAGGAACTGCTCCAGGTCCATATTCCATGGGGTCAGTCCTTCAGGAACTGTTCCAGGTCCCTTCCATGGGGTCAGTCCCTCAGGAACTGCTCCAGGTCCATATTCCATGGGGTCATTCCTTCAGGAACTGCTCCAGGTCCCTTTCATGGGGTCATTCCTTCAGGAACTGCTCCAGGTCTCTTTCCATGGGGTCAGTCCTTCAGGAACTGCTCCAGGTCCCTTCCATGGGATCATTCCTCCAGGAACTGCTCCAGTGTGGGTCAGTCTTCCATGGGGTCAGTCCTCCAGGAACTGCTCCAATGTGAGTCCCTTTCCACGGGGTCATTCCTCCAGGAACTGCTCCCACATGGGTCCTCCACAGGGTCCCAAGTCCCCCCCCTTGCCCAGACCTGCCCCCCCACCCCCTCCCACCCCCCTGCACGTCCAGGAGCAGCAGTGGAGCCTCCCTGACCCCGGCCTGCTCCGTGTTTCCCTGGGATCCGAGCGCTCATTCCAGCGGTGTCCCACAGCCCCGGCGTGGGCCGGAGGAAGGAACCCCGAGGACTATAAATATTGCTTTCCACCCGGCCCTCCTCGGGATCTCTCCCTGTTTTCTGGTTAAAGGCCGGGTCGAGTTTCCCCCCCTGGGTGGTTTTCAGAGCTATTTTGGAAGAGCGGGGCCGTGGCTCCTGGAATTCCTCTGGCTTTGTGTCTTTGGCCTCGTTCCCCGGAATGTTTGAGGTCGCCGCGTCTCTGCGGGGATTGAGTTCCTTCCCCCTTCCTTCAGGGACTGGATTTGGGGCTGGTTTGCTCCGAAGGATCCCCCAGGCATCCCGACCTTTTGGAAGGGATGTCAATCCCTGGTTAAACACGTGGAAAACCGATCCCTCCCCACTTCTGATCCCGGTTCGTGCCCTGGCGGCGCCGCCGGGTCCCGCTGGCCGGCGGGGTTTGCTGCCTTCATCCCTGGAGGGGGGATCTCCCCACTCCACAGGGAATTCCGAGGAATTCCCACTCTGCAGGCAGAGGGGTTTGTGGGCGTCCTGCCCCTCTCATCCCGGGAAAAGCGGAAGGAAAGCTCAAGGAATCTTGGAATGTTCCCGTGGAAGGGCTCTGTGGTTCCGTCGTCCTCGGGACACAGGGATGGATCAGGGGCTGGAATAAAGGCCTTCCCATCCCTCCTTTCCTCCTCTTGGATCCTCTCCCAACTCTCTTTCCCGGGAGAGTTTTGTGCACCCAGTGGTTTTCCAGGCAGGGAACGTGCCGTGGTTTCCCTGGAGGGATCCGGGGCCTCTTAAGGAGCAGGGGGAGACATGGAAAAGTGGGAAAGGGCCTGGAAGTGCTCAGGGATGAAGATGAGGTTTATCAGGATCCATGGAATGCTGGGAGTGGGGCAGGATGGGAAATCAAGGCCCACATCCATAAGGAACCATCCTCAACCCCACTGCTTCCAGAAGAAGTGGGGAAGAGCCAATTCCAACCGAAAACCCGACTGGTTTTGGGTGGAAAACTGCCCGGAATTGCACATTTCCATCCAAAAAACGGTCTAGTTTTACAAAAACGGGGAAAAATGCTGCAAAGCTGAAATTGTGAGGTTCTGAATTTATTCCTGGGCTCTGCCAGGGGACTGCTCTGCTTTAGTTTTCCCTGGAGACTGGCTGGGATTAGGGCTGTGCAGACCAGGGGCAGCATTCCCTGGGGATTTCCTGTAGGGTTTCCTTAGGTGGTCCTTAAATTTAACTCCTGAAACAAGAGGGAAATGAGATCCAGTAGCTGGGGGTTGGAGCTGGAGGAGCTGGTCCAGTGGGAACTGGGGGCTAATTTGTGAGATGAGGGATAATTAACCACTGGGATAACGAGCCAGAGGTTGTGGTGGAGCTGTTGCTGCTGGAGAGGGCCCAGGATGGAGATGGAATGTCTTCCTGCAGGAGGAGCTGGGGCTGCCCCATCCCTGGAAGTGTCCAAGGCCGGGTTGGATGGGGCTTGGAGCAGCCTTGGGATAGTGGGAGGTGTCCCTGGGGTGGGATTTAAGGTCCCTCCCAACCCAGAGCATTCCGTGGTTCCAGGATACCTTTTCTTCCGGCTTCACATCCAGCCCCAGACGTTCCCCCAGCCCTTCCCACTCACCCACGGAAGCACTGGATGAAAATTCCACCAAAGGCACTGGACTTCTCTAAACAACCCCCCAGAGAATCCATGAATGATCCCACTGGGCAGGAGCAGAGGGTGGAACTGGAGCTGAGAGAATCCCAGAATCCCAGACTGGTTTGGGTTGGGAGGGACCTTCCATCCCACCAATCCCAAGGTTCCCATGGCTGAGTGGGAATGGCTGAGGGAACACCTTGGGCTGGGTGTGGAGTGTCATGGAATCATGGAATGGTGTGGGTTGGGAAGGACCTTAAATCCCACCCAGGAACACCCAGGAACACCTTCCTAGGTTGTTCCAAGTCCTGTCCAAGCTGGCTGTGGCAGAACAGCTTAGGGACTATAAATCCATAACATTTGGGGAATATGCTGAAGGATCTCCCCAAAATGAGGATTATTGGGAAGATCTGAGTGGCTGCCACCACAAAAAAAACCCAGCTGTGCTTCCAGCTGGATGTGACTCCACTTTCGACACCCGGGGAACCCAAATTCAGCCCAGGGCACAAAACTTCCCCCTTCCGGGACACAACCGGTCAAATCCCAAAATCCAGGAGCGTTTTGGAGGCTGGACTTGGAGGGACAAATGGTGGATAATTAATTCTGAGGGGTTTTTTTGTCACTGGGGGCTTTTTAATGACTTCTGGGAAACTGCCCTGGCTTGATTTATGGCATTGTTAGAAATCCTGGTTGGAAAACCGCTGGAGAAGCTGCTCCACATTGTAATTCCTCAGGATGCTTCTGCTCAGACATTATTTGGTTGGTTTTAGGGTTATTTTGTGTCTTTTTCCCCCTCATTCCTCCCCAAATCCTGCCCTGGGATTTGTTTCCAGTTTGGGGTTTTTTTTTAGGAGTGTTGGATCATCCCGGGCCAGTTATGGAATGGGAAGAGGGACTTCCAAAGGGTGCAGGCTGTGGTGGGGGTGGGATCAGAGCTGCTTTAGTTGTGGCTCTTCCCAAATGTCCTCAATGTACATTTTTGGGGTGTTGTCACCGTGGTTTGACCAGGAGGGTCAGCACAGATTATTCCTGATCGTGGCACTGCCACATCTTCTGTCAAGGAAGGAATTCCATGGAAAACAGGCTGTGACACCCCAATTTCCATGTCAATCCTAAAGTTCTCCCTGTGCCAGGCACTGCTGAGCCCCCTGGAATTCTGGGGTTGGTTTTGGGCCCCTCACAAGAAAGACATGGAGGGGCTGGAGCGTGTCCAGGGAACAGAGCTGGGAAGGGGCTGGAGCAGCAGGAGCGGCTGAGGGAGCTGGGGGGGCTCAGCCTGGAGCAAAGGAGGCTCAGGGGGGATCTTCTGGATCCCTAAAATTCCCTGGAATGAGGTTGGAGCCAGGGGAGTCGGGCTCTGCTGCCAGGGAACAAGGGACAGGAGGAGAGGGAACGGCCTCCAGCTGTGCCAGGGGAGGCTCAGGTTGGATATTGGGGAAAATTCCCTCCTGGAAAGGGTGGTGAGGCCTTGGCAGGGGCTGCCCAGGGAGGTTTGGAGTTCCCATCCCTGGAAGCTTCCAGAAATCCTTTGGATGTGGCCTGTGGGGCCGTGTCCGTGATGGGGCCGAGGGGATGTTTGGGCTCGATCCTAAAAGTCTTCTCCGACCTCGCCAGGGATGGTGGAGATCCCAGGAAAGGGGTGTGGGAAGGTTGTGCCTGGGGTGTCCCCTCTCAGCAGCACAGACCCACCCATGGAGCAGATCCTGGGATGGAAAAAAATCCGGAGGGAAGTGGATTTGCCTTCCCTGCCTCTGGCAGAGCCTCTGGAGAGGCTCCAGG
>NW_026990948.1:0-32148 GCF_036250125.1 Pseudopipra pipra
TGGGTATGAAGCTGTGATTGGCTCCACAGATTTCTGAGCATTGGCCGTAGAAGATTCCAGGGCGGGTTGTGATGAAGGAAGTTTGATTTAGTCGTCCTGGAATTGCATCGGTTTTTACACCAAGGCTGGGCACGGCTCATGAGTGGAGGACATCATCAGCTGTGACGATAACTCGGATTGGGGATTCTATTGGGATAACAATGCGGTTATCAACTTCTAGGAGGCGGAAGTGACCAAGTGGTAGGTCTGTGGTTGGTAACATGTAAGAGTCAAAGGATAAATCTTTGAAGTCTGTGTATTCATAGGATCAATATCATTGATGACCAATGGCTTTAAGGGTAAGGTCGGGTTCGTCGATTTCGTCTATTATGTAGAGGATTTGAAGGGATGGGAGGGCTAGTATAATTAGGACGATGGCAGGTAGAATTGTTCAGACAAGTTCTACTTCTTGTGCGTCGACGGTGTTAGAGGATAGTTTTTCTATGAGTATAAGAGCTAGGAGGTATAGAACTAGGCTACAGATGGCTAGAGCAACTATTAGGGCATGATCATGAAATTCGATGAGTTCTTCTATAATAGGGGATGAAGCGTCTTGAAAACCAAGTTGAGAGTGGTTGGCCATAATGTGGAAGGTGGGATGTACTGGGTTTTCACCTGTGATTTAGTCTTGACAAGACTATGTAATTATTTTACTAACAACCCATAAGAAAGAAGCATGAGTGGTTAGATGCGGTTGGCTTGAAACCAGCTTATGAGGGTTCGATTCCTTCCTTTCTTGTACTTGAACAAAAGCTGGTTCTTCGAAGGTGTGGTAAGGGGGAGGGCAGCCGTGAATTCATTCGATGTTTGTGGAAGTAAGTTCTGGTTGTAATACTTTTCGTTTGGATGCGAAGGCTTCTCAGATAATAAATATCAGTATAATTACGGCTATCATGGAGATAAGGGAGCCAATGGAGGATAGGGAATTCCATAAGGTATAAGCATCTGGATAGTCTGAGTATCGACGTGGTATACCAGCTAAACCTAGGAAATGTTGTGGGAAGAATGTTAGGTTAACCCCAAAGAATATTACCCCGAAGTGGGCTTTAGCTCACGTAGGATGGAGGGTGTAACCAGTAAATAGTGGGAATCAATGTGTGAAGCCAGCTAAGATGGCGAATACTGCTCCCATAGACAGTACGTAGTGGAAGTGTGCAACTACGTAGTAGGTATCGTGTAAGGCAATATCTAGGGAGGAGTTAGCAAGAACGATACCTGTTAGTCCACCAATGGTGAAGAGGAAAATGAAGCCTAGGGCTCATAGTATGGGTGGGTCTCATTTAATTGTCCCACCATGTAGGGTGGCTAGTCAACTGAAAACTTTAATGCCAGTAGGAATTGCAATAATTATGGTAGCAGATGTAAAGTATGCTCGGGTATCTACGTCCATTCCAACTGTGAATATGTGGTGGGCTCATACGATGAAGCCTAGGAAACCAATAGATAATATGGCTCAGACTATGCCTATGTAGCCGAAGGGTTCTTTTTTACCAGCGTAGTAGGCTACGACGTGGGAGATAATTCCGAATCCTGGCAGAATAAGGATGTAGACTTCTGGGTGTCCAAAAAATCAAAATAAGTGTTGATATAAAATTGGGTCTCCACCTCCTGCGGGGTCGAAGAATGTAGTGTTTAGGTTTCGATCTGTTAGAAGTATTGTAATGCCAGCAGCTAGAACTGGTAGGGAGAGGAGAAGTAGTACTGCGGTGATTAGGACGGATCAAACAAATAGGGGGGTTTGGTATTGTGAAAGAGCAGGTGGTTTTATGTTAATTGCTGTAGTAATAAAGTTGATTGCTCCGAGGATAGAGGAGACACCTGCTAGGTGAAGGGAGAAAATGGCGAGGTCTACTGATGCACCAGCGTGGGCTAGGTTTCCAGCTAGGGGTGGGTATACTGTTCATCCTGTCCCGGCCCCAGCTTCAACTGTGGAAGATGCTAAAAGTAGTAAGAAGGATGGGGGAAGAAGTCAGAAGCTTATATTATTTATTCGTGGGAATGCCATGTCGGGGGCGCCAATTATTAATGGGACTAGTCAGTTACCAAACCCTCCAATTATAATAGGTATTACTATAAAGAAAATTATAACAAATGCATGTGCGGTGACGATTACATTATAGATTTGGTCATCGCCTAAAAGGGTTCCTGGTTGTCCTAGTTCTGCTCGAATGAGGAGACTTAGGGCTGTACCAATTATACCAGCTCATGCACCGAAAATAAGGTAAAGTGTGCCGATGTCTTTGTGATTGGTAGAGAATAGTCAACGGTTGATAAAAGTCATAGGTAAGATGGCTGAGTGTTGAAGCGTTAGGCTGTAGTCCTTTTTACAGAGGTTTGATTCCTCTTCTTATCGATTCTGTAGTGAAGTTCATGTTGAGTTGCAAGCTCATTGATGTGTATCAAATATACACCAGGATCTAGTAGGCAGAAGCCTGTTGGATAGGGCATTTAGCTGTTAACTAAAGTTTTATGGGATCGAGGCCCATCTGTCTAGAAAGAGATTCTAGCTTAATTAAAGCGCTTGAGTTGCATTCAGGAAATACAGGTTAATATCCTGTGAATTTTAGCAGAAACTAAGGAGAGCTGGTCCTTGTTTAAGGCTTTGAAGGCCTTCGGTTTAAGTAACCTAAGTTTCTAGGAAATAGTAAGTACTATGGGGGATAATGGTAGGAGTATGATTGACAGAGAAGTAAAGATTGTAGTTAAGGGATTAGTTGGTTTGTTAGTCTGTCATTGTTTTATGTAGTTGGTGAAGTTTGGGGGTAGTGTGATAGTTGCACAGTAGGCTAGACGTAGGTAGAAGAAAAGTCCGAGTAAAGAGAGTAGAGAAATGGCTGTGGCTGTTGCAGTTAGTTCTTGCTTAGTGAGTTCTTGAATAATTAATCATTTGGGTAGAAATCCTGTTAGGGGAGGGAGGCCTGCGAGGGAGAGGAGAGTGAGCATGAAAATTGTAGTTAATGGGGGAATTTTGGTTCATGTGGTTATTACAGTGGATAATTTTAGGGTATTGGTTGTGTTGAGAATAAGGAAGATAGCGGAAGTTGTTATGGTATAGAGATAAAAGGTAATTAAAGTTAGATTGGGGTCATAGTTGAGAATAATAGTTATTCATCCAAGGTGGGCGATGGATGAAAAGGCTAAGACTTTGCGAGTTTGAGTTTGATTTAACCCTATTCAGCCTCCTAGGGCTGCGGAGGCGATAGCTATTGAAGTTAGGAGGGTTGAGTTAAGTGATGGGGATGTTAAGTAGAATAGGGTAATTGGTGGAAATTTTATAATTGTAGCTAGTAGGAGGCATGTTGTTATGGTTGAGCCTTGAAGGACTTCTGGAAATCAGAAATGGAATGGGACTAAGCCTAGTTTGATTGAAATTGCAACTGTTGATAGTATGCATGATATAGGGTGGGTTAGTTGGGTGATGTCTCATTGACCAGAAAATCATGCGTTGATCATGCTAGCAAATAGGAGTAGTGTGGATGCGGTTGCTTGGGTCAGAAAGTATTTAGTAGAAGCTTCAATGGCTCGTGGATGGTGGGTTTTAGAGATTAAGGGAAGGATAGCTAAAGTGTTAATCTCTAAGCCAATTCATGCTGTTATTCAGTGGTTGCTTGAAATTGTGATGGAGGTTCCCAAGAGTAAGCTTGCTGTAGAGATTAATTTAGCTTGAGGATTCATTAGTAAGGGAAGGAGTTAAACCATCATTTTCGGGGTATGGGCCCGATAGCTTAATTAGCTGACCTTACTAGAAAATAATATAGAGGGAGTATAGAGGATTTTGATTCCTTTAGTGTAGGTTCGATTCCTACTTTTCTAAGTTTAGGAAATGAGAGGGTTGGTATACCTCTATGTTTACTTTATCATAGTAACCCTTTTGGATTCAGGCACATTTCCTTGGTTATCTTAGGTAGGGAGGTAGGCCTGCATATGAGATAGGGAGGCTAGTATGTCATAGGCATAAGGCTAGTGTTAGGGGTAGGAAGTTTTTTCAGAGTAAATGTATGAGTTGATCATAGCGGAATCGAGGGTAAGAGGCGCGGATTCATAAGAAGCCTGCGGACAGGAGGAGGGTTTTTGTAGCTAGAGTTAGAGGGAAGAATTCTTGAGGGAGATTGAGTGAGCTGGGGTTCAGGAATAGAATGGTTGTGAGTGCATTTATTAGTATAATATTAGCATATTCAGCTAGGAAGAATAAGGCAAATGGACCTGCAGCATATTCTACATTAAACCCTGAGACTAGTTCAGATTCTCCTTCTGTTAGGTCAAATGGGGCGCGGTTTGTTTCAGCAAGTGAGGAAATATATCATATTATTGCTAGAGGTCAGGAGGAGAAAATGAGGTAAAGAGGTTCTTGTGTAATAGCAAGGGTGTTAAGGGTATAATTACCACTTAGAATAATTACAGATAGGAGAATAATGGCTAGGGTAACCTCATAGGAAATGGTTTGTGCGACTGCTCGGAGGGCGCCAATCAGAGCATATTTTGAATTAGAGGCCCACCCTGATCATAGAATTGAGTAAACTGCTAAGCTGGAGAGGGCCAGGAGGAAAAGTATACCTAGGTTTAGGTCAGTGAGGGGAAATGGTAGGGGGAGAGGCAGTCAGATTGTAATTGCTAAGAGAAGGGCTAGGATAGGGGTAGCTATAAATAGGTAAGGGGATGAAGTTGATGGACGGATTGGTTCTTTAATGAACAGTTTTACTCCATCTGCTATAGGTTGTAATAGGCCAAATGGTCCTACAATGTTAGGTCCTTTTCGGGCTTGTATATAACTTAGAACTTTGCGTTCAACCAGGGTTAGGAATGCTACGGCGATGAGGATGGATAAAGCATAGGATAGTGATATAATGAGGTAAATCAGGACTAAGTGAGTTGCCATATGTTTTATGTGGAGCTAGGGAGAGGATTTGAACCTCTGGGTAAAGGGCTTAAGCCTTCTGCATTTGCCAAGCTCTGCCACGCTAGCGGTCCTTTTCTAGGAAGGGGTTATGGTAGGGCTCTTGGTAATTTAGTTGGGTTCATTACTGGGTGCGAAGGCGTGCCTGTAGCATAGGCCTTACTTCTTCGGTCCTTTCGTACTAGAAGGAGTTATTACATAGATAGAAACCGACCTGGATTGCTCCGGTCTGAACTCAGATCACGTAGGACTGTTAATCGTTGAACAAACGAACCCTTGGTAGCGGTTGCACCACTAGGATGTCCTGATCCAACATCGAGGTCGTAAACCTCCTTGTCGATGTGGGCTCTTGAAGGAGATTGCGCTGTTATCCCTGGGGTAGCTAGGTTCATTAATCAATAATATTGGGTCTGGCTACTATTAGCACGTTGATGAGTTGTTCTTGGTCAAGATGGGTTATCCGGTTTTTGGAGGTTAAGTTTATCTCCAAGGTCGCCCCAACCAAAAAATGCGTACCAGTAAAATCCGAGGGAGTGGGTCCTGTGGAGGAAAATTGTTGGTGGGGATGGTAGCAGGTTTTAAAGTTCCACAGGGTCTTCTTGTCTTATGAAGTTATTCCTGCTTTTGCACAGGAAGATCAATTTCACTGATTATCCGTAGGAGACAGTTAAGACCTCGTTAAGCCATTCATACAAGTCCCGATTTATGGGACAATTGATTGCGCTACCTTTGCACGGTTAGGATACCGCGGCCGTTGAACTTATTGTCACTGGGCAGGCTTCACCTTTAATACTTGACTTAGCTAAAGGCTATGTTTTTGGTAAACAGTCGGGCCTTGGTTTTGCCTAGTTCCTTTTACAGATTTAAATCGTCTTTGAGAGGCACTCCGTAGGTGGGTTAACAAGGTTTTAGATATAGGATCTTGTTAGGGTTAGAAAATATCCTGTAGTTTGTTAATAATGTTATAATGTAAGTTTGTGCCGTAGAGGGGGGGGTCCCTAGTTACTTATTTTAGCATTAATTCTCTTATTTATCATAAGTTAGCCTATTAAGGAAGAGGGAGTCATAGGAAGATTAGGATTTTTAGGTACAGAGCTTTGACGCACTCTTTAATGGTGGCTGCTTGAAGGCCCACAGTTGAGGAACAATTTAATTTATCCGCTGGAAGAGAGTGTGCTCTTTTTTAAAGGAGCTGTACCTCCTTTAAATAACCCTTAATTCATTTCATGTGGGTTGAATATAGTCCTGGGGGGGTGAATTAAGAGAGAACTAAGGTTCGTTTCATAGGCAACCAGCTATCACCCAGCTCGATTGGCTTTTCACCACTACTAACGAGTCATCCCACTCTTTTGCAACAGAGACGGGTTTGCTCAGTAAATAGCTGCTCGTAAGTAGCTCGCTTGGGTTTCGGGGCGGCAAGCTTAAATTGGCATTTTGCTTGGGAAGTTCTTGCTAAATCATGATGCAAAAGGTACAAGGATTGGTCTTTGCTATTTAGCGCTTGGCTTGTCATTGTTATTTCATTTTTCCCTTACGGTACATGGTCTCTATCGCGTCTTGAGTTCACCTTTCTATCGCCTATACTAGGTTAAGTGAGAGAATGCTTTGATTTAGTGGGTGGCATGGTTTAGTTCATATGTAATTTGGTAGCAGAGCTAGAGTTAGGCTTCAAGACGATCTGGTGAGGAGCAGATATCTTTCAGGTGTAAGCTGAATGCTTTTTTTATAGCTACGTCTTGGTAAACTAAGTGCACCTTCCGGTACACTTACCTTGTTACGACTTGCCTCATCTTTAGCTTGAGAGCCTATTATGAATAAGATTGGTTGTAGCTTGTGAGGAGGGTGACGGGCGGTATGTACGTGCTTCAGAGCCAACTTAAAGGGGGCATTATTATCCTGCTTTACTGCTAAATCCGCCTTTTGGGAGTGGTTTCACGCTCCCTGTCGTGGGAAGGGGTTTTCTATGCTAGAAAATGTAGCCCATTTCTACCACCCCATGAGCTATACCTTGACCTGTCTTATTAGCGGGTGGGGTTGCTATTGTGCTCACTGTTGAACCCTCAGTTTAGGGGTGAGCTGACGACGGCGGTATATAGGCTGATTTGGCTAGGGATGGTTGGGTGTATCGTGGGTTATCGATTATAGAACAGGCTCCTCTAGGTGGGTTTGGAGCACCGCCAAGTCCTTAGAGTTTTAAGCGTTTGTGCTCGTAGTTCTCAGGCGGATGCTTAAGTGGTGAAAGCATCGGGATTTAGGGCCAGGCATAGTGGGGTATCTAATCCCAGTTTGTGTCCTGGCTTTCGTGGGGTTTTGTTGATCATGGGACTAAGATCGTTTTTATGGGAGTATTAAATGCATCTTATGCTTATAACAGCTTGGTTGCATGTCAGTCTTAGTTGAAGTGATAGTGAAAAGCCACTCTTTACGCCGTATAAAGTTAATTTGGGTTTCTTGTGTGACCGCGGTGGCTGGCACAAGATTTACCAACCCTGATAAGTTGCTTTAACTAAGTCAAGTTTACACTTATTGCTTAATATTAATTACTGCTGAGTACCCTTGGGGGTGTGGCGATGCAAGGCGTTTTGGGCTGCAATTGGGGAAGTGTGCCTGATGCCTGCTCCTACTGTCTTTTTAAGGTATTGAGGGCATTTTCACTGGGGCGCGGATACTTGCATGTATATATTTGGCAAGAACTAACTGTAAGGTTAGGACTAAGTCTTTTTTGTCCTTGGGTATGTGTAATAGCCGTCTTAACATCTTCAGTGTTATGCTTTATTGTAAGCTACAAGAACTAGGATTGTTTTTGGGTCAAGTGGTTATTATTAGGGTTTATGTTTTAGTTATGGAGGTAGTTGATGTTGATTTAGGATTGGTTCGGTTAGTGGGTTTTAGGTGGTTGGGGAAATAGTTTGGTGGATAACAAAAATGTGTTGGTTGAGCAATTGGAAGTGTAGAAGGAGGTTTGATTGTTGGATTGAATAAGTAGGTTTAGTTAAGATTATGTGTTCTTGTAGTTGAAATTACAACGGTGGTTTTTCAGGCCAAAGGTCTTGGGTAGAAGCCAAGCAGGAATTGTTATGACGTATTTTATACTTTTTTTAAGTGTTAGTTTTATTTTGGGGGGGTTGGCAGTGGCTTCTAATCCTTCTCCTTATTATGCAGTGGTTGGGTTGGTGTTAGCGTCTGTTGTAGGGTGTGGATGGTTAATGAGTTTGGGGGTGTCTTTTGTGTCATTGGTGTTATTTTTAGTATATTTGGGTGGGATGTTAGTGGTTTTTGTGTATTCGGTTTCATTAGCAGCGGATCCGTATCCTGAAGCTTGAGGGGACTGGCGGGTTGTGGGGTATGGGGTTGGGTTAGTTTTAGCGCTGGGGGGAGGGGTGTTTGTTATGGGGTTATCAGGGTTACGGTGATTGGGGTTGGATACGGTGGATAGTGGGGGTGTTTTGCCAGTTCGGCTAGATTTTGAGGGTGCGGCTATGTTTTATTCTTGGGGGGTGGGGCAATTTTTAGTTGCAGGTTGGGGCTTGTTGTTGACGTTGTTTGTTGTGCTAGAGCTTGTGCGAGGATTATCTCGGGGGGCAATTCGGGCGGTTTAAGGGGGCAAATTCAGAAAATAGTTTAATGAAAATACCAGCTTTGGGAGTTGGTGATAAGGGTTTGATTCCTTTTTTTCTGAGGGGTAAGGGGATAAGATTTGGGGTTAATTATTAGAGGAGTGTAGGAAAAAAGTGTTAATTGGGGTGGTGGGGTTGGAAGGGGAAAGAAAATAGTTAAGGTTGCCAATTAGGCGGGGAAATGGGTAGAAGGTAGTGGGGTGAGTTTAAGTGTAAACGAATGAATAAACAAACAAATGATGAAAGGAAAAAATGGGGTGAGTTTAAGTGTAAACGAATGAATAAACAAACAAATGATGAAAGGAAAAAATGGGGTGAGTTTAAGTGTAAACGAATGAATAAACAAACAAATGATGAAAGGAAAAAATGGGGTGAGTTTAAGTGTAAACGAATGAATAAACAAACAAATGATGAAAGGAAAAAATGGGGTGAGTTTAAGTGTAAACGAATGAATAAACAAACAAATGATGAAAGGAAAAAATGGGGTGAGTTTAAGTGTAAACGAATGAATAAACAAACAAATGATGAAAGGAAAAAATGGGGTGAGTTTAAGTGTAAACGAATGAATAAACAAACAAATGATGAAAGGAAAAAATGGGGTGTAACAAGTTGGATAAAAAATTTTTACAAATTGATGATGCAAATTTTATTGATTGGGAAATTAGGGAAATGGAATGTTTGTAAAATAAAAAATTTTTGTTAAAAAATTTTTTAACGAAAATTAGTGATGAATAAGGGAAAAGTCCCTAGATCATTGCAAAAATGACAAAATTTTTTGTGATTTTTTGTGATTTTTTGTGAAATTTTCAAGAAAAAATATGTCTGGCGTGCATTAATTAAACTGCAACTTGATGAGAGACGTAATTGAGAAACCAAGCCAACAGCACCTGACGGTGAATCAGTGCAACAGTATGAGACCGAGAAGCATCCTGCCTACCATATCATTAATTTACCCGCGAAAGTGAGAAAACCGCTCGCCGACCACAAGGGGTACATGTCAACCATATATGGGAGCCCCCTGGCGGAGCACTCTGAAGGGCTTATTGAGATCTACCCCACAAAAAAAAAACCAAAAGTATAGAAAAGGGAAAATGCCGCGATCACGAGGTCCAAATTGGCCAAGCATCCCCAACCATTAGTAACGGAGCGCAAGTTTAGGAAAATTAAGCAAGTTATGGCCCTGACCGAGGAACCAGAGGCGACAAAGAGCAATTTATGAGAGCGGGTGTAGGGTGGTAGATGAAAGAACGCACCTGAAGCTGGGCATGATAAACATTACTAACGCCGGGTTGCTGGTTTCTCGTGAGAGGTACGATTAATAAATAACCCAGCGCCTCTTGGTCAGTACATAGAGCAAGGTTAAGTGGTGAGAGGTCCTTGAACGGTGGATTCTGGGTCTTTGGAGGTTCCTCGTGTTGTGAAGGTTTTTATGCGAAAGTTAGCGGTGTTAGGTTTTAGTCCGATTAGCGGGATTGTTCCTAGAACATGACATGTTATGAGGTTGTATGGGAATGTGCCTAGATCTGTCTATGGCCGGTTTTGGATGGTATGGGAGAAGATGTGAAGATTTGGTTGGTTTTACAATAATGGTATGCCTGAGTTTCCTGCATGGATTTTATGTCTAATGTGGTGGAGAATGCGATGCAAAGTAATACATACCATAGCGTATGGGGGGAGGGGGGGCCCCCCATGTACGTATTAATTGGGAAATTTGAGGAACTTGAATATTTTTTTGGGAACTTGAATTTTTTTGGACAACTCTAAGAAGGGGGTGATCTTCAATCTTTGGTTTACAAGACCAATGTTTTTTATAAACTATTAGAGTAGTTAGAGATTAAGTATCTTGTTTTCTAGAAGGCTGATAGTGGGGAATAGGATAAGGATGATAGTAAAGTAGGTAGCTGATGCAAGTTGCCCAATGATGATAAATGGATGTTCAACTGGTTGACTACCGATTCATGTAAGGATCAAAAGGTTAGTAACTAGGATTCAAAATAGGAGTTGGGAGATGGGTCGGAAGGTTATTGTTCGTTGCTTTGACATGTGGAGGAATGGGGCTAAAAATAGAATTAGGACGGAGGCAGCGAGAGCTAGGACTCCTCCTAATTTGTTAGGGATTGATCGTAGAATAGCATATGCAAATAGGAAGTATCATTCAGGTTTAATATGAGGAGGTGTAACTAATGGATTTGCAGGTGTAAAATTTTCTGGGTCTCCTAAAAGGTTAGGTGAGAATATAGCAAGTGTTATTAGTGGGATGAGGAGGAATAGAAGGCCTAACACGTCTTTCATTGAGAAGTAAGGGTGAAATGGGATTTTATCACAGTCTGAATGAATGCCTAGGGGGTTGTTTGAGCCTGTTTCATGTAGGAAGGTTAGGTGAATGAAAGTGAGACCTGCAATCAAGAATGGGAGAAGGAAGTGAAGGGCGAAGAATCGGGTGAGCGTAGGGTTATCAACTGAGAACCCTCCTCAGGCTCATTCTACAAGTGTTTGGCCAATATAGGGGATAGCTGAGAATAAGTTAGTAATTACTGTGGCGCCTCAGAATGATATTTGGCCTCATGGGAGAACATATCCTACGAAAGCAGTTGCTATTAAAGTTAGGAGGAGAACAACTCCTGTGTTTCAGGTTTCTTTATATAGGTAGGAACCATAGTAGAATCCTCGTCCAATGTGTAGGTAGATGCACATGAAGAAGAAGGAGGCACCGTTTGCGTGGAGGTTTCGGATCAGTCAACCGAATTGGACATTTCGACATGTATGAGCAACGGATGTGAATGCTAGAGTGATATCTGCTGTATAGTGCATTGCCAGTAAAAGGCCAGTGGTAATTTGAATTATTAGGCAGATGCCTAGGAGAGATCCGAAATTTCATCAAGCGGAAATGTTTGATGGTGTTGGGAGATCAATTAAGGAGTTATTGATTATTTTTAGAAGAGGATGATGTTTTCGTAGGTTGGGGGTCATTAATTTTTAGTTCTGTGTAAGTGAGATAATAATTAAGATAGACAGAGCGAAGGTTCCTAGGTAGGTTTTGATTAATCCGGAGTGGAAAGTAGTTAGGGTTTTAGATGTTTTGAGTTGAAGGATTGCTAGTCCTTCTGGGCCAATTTTTTTATATCAGGATAGGTCGATTAGGTGGGATGCAATGTTTTGGCCGTTGCTTAGGAGGTTGGTGGAGCTGAGGCGGTGTATGAGGGGATTAAAGTATCCTAGAGTGTTGGAGAAGTTTATAGTCATATTTTGCTTAGGAAGGGTGAGTGAATGCGTGAGTTTTGATAGTTCCAGTGCTAGAATAATACCTAATGTTGTGATAATGATGGCTGTGGTTTTTGTAAGAAGAGGCATAGTTATAGGAGGGGTTTTTGTGGGAGAAATATAAGAGGTGATTAGTAATCCAGCCATGATACTTCCGAGAGCAAGACGGGTGATTGGGTTTGTGACTGCTGGGTTGTTTTCATTAATGGGGGTAATAGAAGGAATTCGGGTGTAGTCGGTTTGTACTAGTAGGGTTATACGCAGGCTATAAGTTGCAGTAAATGATGTGGCTACAAGTGTTAGAAGGAGCGCTCAGGTGTTTAAGTAGGAGGTGTTGAGGCTTTCGATGATGAGGTCTTTTGAGTAGAACCCTGCTAGAAATGGGGTTCCTATGAGAGCTAGGTTTCCGATTGTCAGACATGAAGTGGTTGTAGGGAGTAATTTTTGTAGACCTCCTATTTTTCGGATGTCTTGTTCACCGTTGAGGCTATGGATGATAGATCCAGAGCAGAGGAAGAGTATGGCTTTGAAGAATGCGTGGGTGGAAATATGTAGAAAGGCTAGTTGGGGTAGGTTTAAGCCAATAGTAACTATTATTAGGCCTAATTGGCTGGATGTAGAGAAAGCAATAATTTTTTTGATGTCGTTTTGGGTAAGAGCGCATGTAGCGGCAAATAGTGTGGATAGGGCACCTATACAGAGGCACGCAGTTAGAGCGATTTGATTACTACATAATATGTGGTGAGTGCGAATTAATAGAAAGATTCCGGCAACTACTATTGTACTGGAATGGAGTAGAGCGGATACAGGAGTTGGTCCTTCTATAGCGGCTGGGAGTCACGGGTGGAGGCCGAATTGGGCGGATTTACCTGTGGCTGCTAAAATGAGTCCTATAAGAGGAAGTAAGGGTATTTGGTTTGGGTAAGATGGTTGTTGAATTTCTCATGTATTGATTGAAGAGGCTAATCATGCTATGCAGAGGATCAGTCCGATATCTCCGATACGATTATAAAGTACGGCTTGGAGTGCGGCGGTGTTAGCTTCTGCTCGGCCGTATCATCATCCGATTAGGAGGAAGGATATAATTCCAACTCCTTCTCAGCCAATAAATAGGAGGAATATGTTGTTGGCGATAATTAAGATTAGCATAGCAATGAGGAAAATTAAGAGGTAGAGAGAGAATTTTGTGGCATGAGGTTCTGAGGCTATGTACCATGTTGCGAATTGTAGAATAGATCATGTTACGAATAGAGCAATGGGGAAGAATATTAAGGAGTATTGGTCTATTTTAAGGTTAAAAGGGATTTTGAAGTTTGTAATGAATTTTCACTCTCAATAGAAGGTAGTGTTTTCCATATTAGAATAGATAGAGAGGATTATGGGAATTAAACTGGTCATGAAGGAAGTTTTGACAGTATATATAATGGTGGTTGGGGAGTTTTGATAGTTCTTGGATAGAAGGGGAAGAAGAATAGGAGTAGAAAGAATGGCCAAGGTTAGGAATATGGAGGTGTTGAGAATTAATGGAAAGTCCATTACTTTTACTTGGACTTGCACCAAGATGAATGGCTCCTAAGACCAGTGGATTGCTATTATCCTTTAAAAGTAAGGGGGCTGAGGTCTTAGGCTCAGATGCAAGAGTTAGCAGTTCTTGTTGGTTAAACCTCCCCTCGGCAGGCAAGAAGAGTTTAACTTCTATTTTTAGGATCACAGTCTAATGTTTGGCTTAAAACTATGCTTGCATATGGGGATTCCTGAGATTAGTTCTGGTTTTAGGATGAGGAGAAGGGAGGGTAGAATGTGGAGTGTTATAAGGAGATGTTCTCGCGTATTCGAATTTTGGGTAGTTGTGATGTAAGTTGGGGTTGGTCCTCGTTGGGTTATAAGGAGTATGTAGAGGGTGTAGGCTGCAGTCAGTAGAGTTGCGATTCCGGTTAGGATGATAGTGAATGCAGATCAATTGAAGAGAGCAATTATGATAGTTAGTTCAGCTATTAGATTAGTGGTAGGAGGAAGAGCCATGTTAGTTAGGTTAGCTAGAAGTCATCAGATTCCTATGAGAGGTAGGAGGGGTTGTAGGCCTCGTGTTAAGAGGAGGGTGCGGCTGTGTATGCGTTCATAATTTGTATTAGCTAGGCAAAATAGTATGGAAGAGGTGAGTCCATGTGAAATTATCAAGATTATCGCTCCTGAAAAAGATCAATGGGTTTGGATTATTGTTGCGGCAATGACTAGGCCTATATGGCTTACCGAGGAGTAGGCGATTAGAGATTTAAGGTCAATTTGGCGTAGGCAGATGGAGCTTGTTATTAATGCCCCTCATAGGGCTAAGGTTAGGAATGGGTAGTAGAGGTAGTCGAGCAGGGAGTTTAAGACCATTGAGATACGTATAATGCCGTACCCTCCAAGTTTGAGGAGGAGTGCGGCTAGAAGTATGGACCCTGCGATTGGTGCCTCTACGTGGGCTTTTGGGAGTCATAGGTGTAATCCATAAAGGGGGGCTTTTACTATGAAAGCGAGTAGTAGGGCTAGGCTTGATATGAGGCCTGTTCAGGAGTTTGTAAGGGATGGATGTGAAAGTTTTATTATAATGATGTGCATGGACCCTGTTTGAGTGTGAAGATAAAGGATCGCAACTAATAGGGGAAGAGAACTGACTAGGGTATAGAATAAGAGGTAGACCCCAGCACTTAAACGTTCTGGTTGGCTGCCCCATCGTGTAATTAGAATTAGAGTAGGGATTAAGGTTGCTTCGAATGCAATATAAAACAATATCAGTTCTAAGGCTGAGAAGGCCAGGATGATAAATGGTTGAGCAAGGATTATGGTTATGATAAATATATATTTTCGTGTAGGGGGCTCTTGCTGGAGGTGATTTTGGCTTGCTAACATTATAAGGGGCAGAAGTCAACAAGATAGGACTAATAAGGGGGATGAAATTTGGTCGATACCAAGTCATGGGGATAGGTTCTTGTTAGGGTGGTAGGTTGAAGAGAGTCACTGTAAGCTGGCGGTTGCGATTAAGAGGCTGTGGGAAGTGACATTAAGTCAAAGAAATTTTTGGGGTGATAGGAGGGTTATAGGGAGTAGTATGATCGTGGGGAGAATAATTTTTAGCATTGTAGAAGGTTTAGATTATGCAAATGATCTGACCCGTGAGTTCGGGTGGAAGCTACTAGAATTGCCAGGCCGGCGCCTGCTTCACAGGCTGAAAATGCTAGTATGAGAATGGGTATTAGGGAGGGGGATGTTGTTTGGGTTTGGATGGGCCACATGGATAGGGCAATGTATATGGATAGTATTATACTTTCTAAGCATAGTAGGGCGGAAATTAGGTGTATTCGGTGAAAGGCTAGTCCTAGGCTGCTTAGGGCGAAGGCAGAGTAGAAGCTTAAATGTAGAAAGGTCATTGAGAAAGTCACAGAGTGGGACTGTGGTTTGTTGAGCCGAAATCAACTGTCTTAATTAGACTAACTTTCTGTAGTTATTCTGCTCATTCTAAGCCCCCTTGTATCCATTCATAGATTAATCCGAATGCGAGGAGGAGAATAATGGCGAAGGTTCAGGTTAAAGTATTGAGGGGGGAGAGAAGTTGAGTAGCTCATGGGAGGGGTAGTAAGAGGGCGATTTCTAGGTCGAACAAGAGAAATAAGATTGCGACAAGAAAGAATCGGATTGAAAAAGGGAGACGGGCTGAGCCCAGTGGGTCAAAGCCACATTCATATGGGGATAGTTTTTCTGAATCTGGATTTATTTGAGCCAGTCAAAGGTTTAATGAAGTTAGGATAATACATAGTGATAGAGAGGTTGTAAATATAAAGAGGATTATGTTAATTGCCTTTCTCTGGTTTTGATCCAGATTTTAGAGATTGGAAGTCAATTGTAATTAATATACTAGAAAGGCAGGATCCTCATCAGTAGATTGTTATATAGAGGAATAGTCAGATAATATCAACAAAATGTCAGTATCAAGCCGCTGCTTCAAAGCCAAAGTGGTGGTTGGGTGTGAAATGGAATTTGATGAGACGGAAAAGGCAAATTAAGAGAAAGGATGACCCAATGATTACGTGAAGGCCATGGAATCCTGTGGCTACAAAGAAGGTGGATCCATAGATTCCATCAGCAATTGAGAATGGCGCTTCATAATATTCTATTGCTTGAAGTGCTGTAAAGTAGAATCCTAACAGGACAGTTATGAGTAGGGCCTGAGTAGCTTGATTTCGGTTACCTTCTGTAATGCTATGATGAGCTCATGTAACGGTAACTCCTGAAGCTAAAAGGATGGCAGTGTTTAGTAGAGGTACTTCTATTGGATTGAGGGGTTTGATTCCCATAGGGGGTCATTGCCCTCCGAGTTCTGGGGTGGGGACTAAGCTAGAGTGAAAGAATGCTCAGAAGAATCCTAGAAAGAAGAAGGCTTCGGAGGTAATGAATAGAATTATTCCGTAGCGTAAGCCTTTTTGGACTGTTAGAGTATGGTGACCTTGGAATGTGCTTTCTCGTACGATATCACGCCATCATTGAATTATTACTAAAATTATGGAAAGCAGGCCTAGGAGTAAGAGTTGCATGGAATTGTGATGGAATCATATGGCCAATCCGGAGGTAGTAAGGAGAGCGGCCGCAGCTCCGAAAATGGGTCAGGGGCTTGGGTCTACTATATGGAAGGAGTGGGCTTGGTGTGTCATTAAAGGTTAAATGTTTTCTTGTAAGTAAAGGCTTAGTAGTAGTACAAAGACATAGGCTTGGATTATTGCTACGGCTACTTCTAAAATTGTTAGGAGAAGGAGAATAGCTGTGGTTAAGAGGGATACTGCAGGTATAATGGGAAGGAGGACAGCAGTGGCTGTAGAAATGAGTTGGATAAGTAGATGTCCTGCTGTGAGGTTGGCTGTAAGGCGGACTCCTAAGGCAAGTGGACGAATGAGAAGGCTTGTTGTTTCGATTATGATAAGGGCAGGGATTAGGGGTGTTGGGGTACCTTCTGGCAAGAGGTGTCCTAGGGAAGCTGAGGGTTGGTTTCGTAGGCCTGTTAATAGTGTAGCAAGTCATAGGGGGAAGGCAAGGGCTAGGTTTATTGATAGTTGAGTAGTAGGTGTGAATGTGTAGGGTAAAAGGCCTAATAGGTTGATTATTAATAGTATGATTATGAGTGATGATAAGATTAGGGCTCATTTGTGGCCTTTTTTGTTTAATGGGGTTATCAGTTGTTTTGTAATTAGGTGGAAGAATCAGAGTTGAAGCGTTGAAAGACGATTTGTAACTCATCGGTTGCCAGGGGAGGGAAGCAAGAGAGTTGGGAACAATAGAGAGATCAGAATAAGGGGGATTCCTAGAAGTGTTGGGCTTATAAATTGGTCGAAGAAGCTTAGGTTCATGGTCAGTCTCAAGGGTAAGTTTTTATAGTGGATAATGTTTTGTTGGATGGCGAGTTGGTTGGAGTAAATAATAAAAGTTTAGGTTGAAGGATGAGGGAAAAAGTGAGTCATGAAGTAAGTATAATAAAGAGTCAGGGCGCTGGGTTTAGCTGAGGCATGTCATTAAGGAGGATGGGTAGTCCTCTTTCTCTAGCTTAAAAGGCTAGTGCTGGTTCATAGCTTCTTAATGATTAGGATGTTAGAAGTGAAGATCAGTTTTCGAAGTCTGTTAGAGGAGCTGATTCCACTACAATGGGTATGAAGCTGTGATTGGCTCCACAGATTTCTGAGCATTGGCCGTAGAAGATTCCAGGGCGGGTTGTGATGAAGGAAGTTTGATTTAGTCGTCCTGGAATTGCATCGGTTTTTACACCAAGGCTGGGCACGGCTCATGAGTGGAGGACATCATCAGCTGTGACGATAACTCGGATTGGGGATTCTATTGGGATAACAATGCGGTTATCAACTTCTAGGAGGCGGAAGTGACCAAGTGGTAGGTCTGTGGTTGGTAACATGTAAGAGTCAAAGGATAAATCTTTGAAGTCTGTGTATTCATAGGATCAATATCATTGATGACCAATGGCTTTAAGGGTAAGGTCGGGTTCGTCGATTTCGTCTATTATGTAGAGGATTTGAAGGGATGGGAGGGCTAGTATAATTAGGACGATGGCAGGTAGAATTGTTCAGACAAGTTCTACTTCTTGTGCGTCGACGGTGTTAGAGGATAGTTTTTCTATGAGTATAAGAGCTAGGAGGTATAGAACTAGGCTACAGATGGCTAGAGCAACTATTAGGGCATGATCATGAAATTCGATGAGTTCTTCTATAATAGGGGATGAAGCGTCTTGAAAACCAAGTTGAGAGTGGTTGGCCATAATGTGGAAGGTGGGATGTACTGGGTTTTCACCTGTGATTTAGTCTTGACAAGACTATGTAATTATTTTACTAACAACCCATAAGAAAGAAGCATGAGTGGTTAGATGCGGTTGGCTTGAAACCAGCTTATGAGGGTTCGATTCCTTCCTTTCTTGTACTTGAACAAAAGCTGGTTCTTCGAAGGTGTGGTAAGGGGGAGGGCAGCCGTGAATTCATTCGATGTTTGTGGAAGTAAGTTCTGGTTGTAATACTTTTCGTTTGGATGCGAAGGCTTCTCAGATAATAAATATCAGTATAATTACGGCTATCATGGAGATAAGGGAGCCAATGGAGGATAGGGAATTCCATAAGGTATAAGCATCTGGATAGTCTGAGTATCGACGTGGTATACCAGCTAAACCTAGGAAATGTTGTGGGAAGAATGTTAGGTTAACCCCAAAGAATATTACCCCGAAGTGGGCTTTAGCTCACGTAGGATGGAGGGTGTAACCAGTAAATAGTGGGAATCAATGTGTGAAGCCAGCTAAGATGGCGAATACTGCTCCCATAGACAGTACGTAGTGGAAGTGTGCAACTACGTAGTAGGTATCGTGTAAGGCAATATCTAGGGAGGAGTTAGCAAGAACGATACCTGTTAGTCCACCAATGGTGAAGAGGAAAATGAAGCCTAGGGCTCATAGTATGGGTGGGTCTCATTTAATTGTCCCACCATGTAGGGTGGCTAGTCAACTGAAAACTTTAATGCCAGTAGGAATTGCAATAATTATGGTAGCAGATGTAAAGTATGCTCGGGTATCTACGTCCATTCCAACTGTGAATATGTGGTGGGCTCATACGATGAAGCCTAGGAAACCAATAGATAATATGGCTCAGACTATGCCTATGTAGCCGAAGGGTTCTTTTTTACCAGCGTAGTAGGCTACGACGTGGGAGATAATTCCGAATCCTGGCAGAATAAGGATGTAGACTTCTGGGTGTCCAAAAAATCAAAATAAGTGTTGATATAAAATTGGGTCTCCACCTCCTGCGGGGTCGAAGAATGTAGTGTTTAGGTTTCGATCTGTTAGAAGTATTGTAATGCCAGCAGCTAGAACTGGTAGGGAGAGGAGAAGTAGTACTGCGGTGATTAGGACGGATCAAACAAATAGGGGGGTTTGGTATTGTGAAAGAGCAGGTGGTTTTATGTTAATTGCTGTAGTAATAAAGTTGATTGCTCCGAGGATAGAGGAGACACCTGCTAGGTGAAGGGAGAAAATGGCGAGGTCTACTGATGCACCAGCGTGGGCTAGGTTTCCAGCTAGGGGTGGGTATACTGTTCATCCTGTCCCGGCCCCAGCTTCAACTGTGGAAGATGCTAAAAGTAGTAAGAAGGATGGGGGAAGAAGTCAGAAGCTTATATTATTTATTCGTGGGAATGCCATGTCGGGGGCGCCAATTATTAATGGGACTAGTCAGTTACCAAACCCTCCAATTATAATAGGTATTACTATAAAGAAAATTATAACAAATGCATGTGCGGTGACGATTACATTATAGATTTGGTCATCGCCTAAAAGGGTTCCTGGTTGTCCTAGTTCTGCTCGAATGAGGAGACTTAGGGCTGTACCAATTATACCAGCTCATGCACCGAAAATAAGGTAAAGTGTGCCGATGTCTTTGTGATTGGTAGAGAATAGTCAACGGTTGATAAAAGTCATAGGTAAGATGGCTGAGTGTTGAAGCGTTAGGCTGTAGTCCTTTTTACAGAGGTTTGATTCCTCTTCTTATCGATTCTGTAGTGAAGTTCATGTTGAGTTGCAAGCTCATTGATGTGTATCAAATATACACCAGGATCTAGTAGGCAGAAGCCTGTTGGATAGGGCATTTAGCTGTTAACTAAAGTTTTATGGGATCGAGGCCCATCTGTCTAGAAAGAGATTCTAGCTTAATTAAAGCGCTTGAGTTGCATTCAGGAAATACAGGTTAATATCCTGTGAATTTTAGCAGAAACTAAGGAGAGCTGGTCCTTGTTTAAGGCTTTGAAGGCCTTCGGTTTAAGTAACCTAAGTTTCTAGGAAATAGTAAGTACTATGGGGGATAATGGTAGGAGTATGATTGACAGAGAAGTAAAGATTGTAGTTAAGGGATTAGTTGGTTTGTTAGTCTGTCATTGTTTTATGTAGTTGGTGAAGTTTGGGGGTAGTGTGATAGTTGCACAGTAGGCTAGACGTAGGTAGAAGAAAAGTCCGAGTAAAGAGAGTAGAGAAATGGCTGTGGCTGTTGCAGTTAGTTCTTGCTTAGTGAGTTCTTGAATAATTAATCATTTGGGTAGAAATCCTGTTAGGGGAGGGAGGCCTGCGAGGGAGAGGAGAGTGAGCATGAAAATTGTAGTTAATGGGGGAATTTTGGTTCATGTGGTTATTACAGTGGATAATTTTAGGGTATTGGTTGTGTTGAGAATAAGGAAGATAGCGGAAGTTGTTATGGTATAGAGATAAAAGGTAATTAAAGTTAGATTGGGGTCATAGTTGAGAATAATAGTTATTCATCCAAGGTGGGCGATGGATGAAAAGGCTAAGACTTTGCGAGTTTGAGTTTGATTTAACCCTATTCAGCCTCCTAGGGCTGCGGAGGCGATAGCTATTGAAGTTAGGAGGGTTGAGTTAAGTGATGGGGATGTTAAGTAGAATAGGGTAATTGGTGGAAATTTTATAATTGTAGCTAGTAGGAGGCATGTTGTTATGGTTGAGCCTTGAAGGACTTCTGGAAATCAGAAATGGAATGGGACTAAGCCTAGTTTGATTGAAATTGCAACTGTTGATAGTATGCATGATATAGGGTGGGTTAGTTGGGTGATGTCTCATTGACCAGAAAATCATGCGTTGATCATGCTAGCAAATAGGAGTAGTGTGGATGCGGTTGCTTGGGTCAGAAAGTATTTAGTAGAAGCTTCAATGGCTCGTGGATGGTGGGTTTTAGAGATTAAGGGAAGGATAGCTAAAGTGTTAATCTCTAAGCCAATTCATGCTGTTATTCAGTGGTTGCTTGAAATTGTGATGGAGGTTCCCAAGAGTAAGCTTGCTGTAGAGATTAATTTAGCTTGAGGATTCATTAGTAAGGGAAGGAGTTAAACCATCATTTTCGGGGTATGGGCCCGATAGCTTAATTAGCTGACCTTACTAGAAAATAATATAGAGGGAGTATAGAGGATTTTGATTCCTTTAGTGTAGGTTCGATTCCTACTTTTCTAAGTTTAGGAAATGAGAGGGTTGGTATACCTCTATGTTTACTTTATCATAGTAACCCTTTTGGATTCAGGCACATTTCCTTGGTTATCTTAGGTAGGGAGGTAGGCCTGCATATGAGATAGGGAGGCTAGTATGTCATAGGCATAAGGCTAGTGTTAGGGGTAGGAAGTTTTTTCAGAGTAAATGTATGAGTTGATCATAGCGGAATCGAGGGTAAGAGGCGCGGATTCATAAGAAGCCTGCGGACAGGAGGAGGGTTTTTGTAGCTAGAGTTAGAGGGAAGAATTCTTGAGGGAGATTGAGTGAGCTGGGGTTCAGGAATAGAATGGTTGTGAGTGCATTTATTAGTATAATATTAGCATATTCAGCTAGGAAGAATAAGGCAAATGGACCTGCAGCATATTCTACATTAAACCCTGAGACTAGTTCAGATTCTCCTTCTGTTAGGTCAAATGGGGCGCGGTTTGTTTCAGCAAGTGAGGAAATATATCATATTATTGCTAGAGGTCAGGAGGAGAAAATGAGGTAAAGAGGTTCTTGTGTAATAGCAAGGGTGTTAAGGGTATAATTACCACTTAGAATAATTACAGATAGGAGAATAATGGCTAGGGTAACCTCATAGGAAATGGTTTGTGCGACTGCTCGGAGGGCGCCAATCAGAGCATATTTTGAATTAGAGGCCCACCCTGATCATAGAATTGAGTAAACTGCTAAGCTGGAGAGGGCCAGGAGGAAAAGTATACCTAGGTTTAGGTCAGTGAGGGGAAATGGTAGGGGGAGAGGCAGTCAGATTGTAATTGCTAAGAGAAGGGCTAGGATAGGGGTAGCTATAAATAGGTAAGGGGATGAAGTTGATGGACGGATTGGTTCTTTAATGAACAGTTTTACTCCATCTGCTATAGGTTGTAATAGGCCAAATGGTCCTACAATGTTAGGTCCTTTTCGGGCTTGTATATAACTTAGAACTTTGCGTTCAACCAGGGTTAGGAATGCTACGGCGATGAGGATGGATAAAGCATAGGATAGTGATATAATGAGGTAAATCAGGACTAAGTGAGTTGCCATATGTTTTATGTGGAGCTAGGGAGAGGATTTGAACCTCTGGGTAAAGGGCTTAAGCCTTCTGCATTTGCCAAGCTCTGCCACGCTAGCGGTCCTTTTCTAGGAAGGGGTTATGGTAGGGCTCTTGGTAATTTAGTTGGGTTCATTACTGGGTGCGAAGGCGTGCCTGTAGCATAGGCCTTACTTCTTCGGTCCTTTCGTACTAGAAGGAGTTATTACATAGATAGAAACCGACCTGGATTGCTCCGGTCTGAACTCAGATCACGTAGGACTGTTAATCGTTGAACAAACGAACCCTTGGTAGCGGTTGCACCACTAGGATGTCCTGATCCAACATCGAGGTCGTAAACCTCCTTGTCGATGTGGGCTCTTGAAGGAGATTGCGCTGTTATCCCTGGGGTAGCTAGGTTCATTAATCAATAATATTGGGTCTGGCTACTATTAGCACGTTGATGAGTTGTTCTTGGTCAAGATGGGTTATCCGGTTTTTGGAGGTTAAGTTTATCTCCAAGGTCGCCCCAACCAAAAAATGCGTACCAGTAAAATCCGAGGGAGTGGGTCCTGTGGAGGAAAATTGTTGGTGGGGATGGTAGCAGGTTTTAAAGTTCCACAGGGTCTTCTTGTCTTATGAAGTTATTCCTGCTTTTGCACAGGAAGATCAATTTCACTGATTATCCGTAGGAGACAGTTAAGACCTCGTTAAGCCATTCATACAAGTCCCGATTTATGGGACAATTGATTGCGCTACCTTTGCACGGTTAGGATACCGCGGCCGTTGAACTTATTGTCACTGGGCAGGCTTCACCTTTAATACTTGACTTAGCTAAAGGCTATGTTTTTGGTAAACAGTCGGGCCTTGGTTTTGCCTAGTTCCTTTTACAGATTTAAATCGTCTTTGAGAGGCACTCCGTAGGTGGGTTAACAAGGTTTTAGATATAGGATCTTGTTAGGGTTAGAAAATATCCTGTAGTTTGTTAATAATGTTATAATGTAAGTTTGTGCCGTAGAGGGGGGGGTCCCTAGTTACTTATTTTAGCATTAATTCTCTTATTTATCATAAGTTAGCCTATTAAGGAAGAGGGAGTCATAGGAAGATTAGGATTTTTAGGTACAGAGCTTTGACGCACTCTTTAATGGTGGCTGCTTGAAGGCCCACAGTTGAGGAACAATTTAATTTATCCGCTGGAAGAGAGTGTGCTCTTTTTTAAAGGAGCTGTACCTCCTTTAAATAACCCTTAATTCATTTCATGTGGGTTGAATATAGTCCTGGGGGGGTGAATTAAGAGAGAACTAAGGTTCGTTTCATAGGCAACCAGCTATCACCCAGCTCGATTGGCTTTTCACCACTACTAACGAGTCATCCCACTCTTTTGCAACAGAGACGGGTTTGCTCAGTAAATAGCTGCTCGTAAGTAGCTCGCTTGGGTTTCGGGGCGGCAAGCTTAAATTGGCATTTTGCTTGGGAAGTTCTTGCTAAATCATGATGCAAAAGGTACAAGGATTGGTCTTTGCTATTTAGCGCTTGGCTTGTCATTGTTATTTCATTTTTCCCTTACGGTACATGGTCTCTATCGCGTCTTGAGTTCACCTTTCTATCGCCTATACTAGGTTAAGTGAGAGAATGCTTTGATTTAGTGGGTGGCATGGTTTAGTTCATATGTAATTTGGTAGCAGAGCTAGAGTTAGGCTTCAAGACGATCTGGTGAGGAGCAGATATCTTTCAGGTGTAAGCTGAATGCTTTTTTTATAGCTACGTCTTGGTAAACTAAGTGCACCTTCCGGTACACTTACCTTGTTACGACTTGCCTCATCTTTAGCTTGAGAGCCTATTATGAATAAGATTGGTTGTAGCTTGTGAGGAGGGTGACGGGCGGTATGTACGTGCTTCAGAGCCAACTTAAAGGGGGCATTATTATCCTGCTTTACTGCTAAATCCGCCTTTTGGGAGTGGTTTCACGCTCCCTGTCGTGGGAAGGGGTTTTCTATGCTAGAAAATGTAGCCCATTTCTACCACCCCATGAGCTATACCTTGACCTGTCTTATTAGCGGGTGGGGTTGCTATTGTGCTCACTGTTGAACCCTCAGTTTAGGGGTGAGCTGACGACGGCGGTATATAGGCTGATTTGGCTAGGGATGGTTGGGTGTATCGTGGGTTATCGATTATAGAACAGGCTCCTCTAGGTGGGTTTGGAGCACCGCCAAGTCCTTAGAGTTTTAAGCGTTTGTGCTCGTAGTTCTCAGGCGGATGCTTAAGTGGTGAAAGCATCGGGATTTAGGGCCAGGCATAGTGGGGTATCTAATCCCAGTTTGTGTCCTGGCTTTCGTGGGGTTTTGTTGATCATGGGACTAAGATCGTTTTTATGGGAGTATTAAATGCATCTTATGCTTATAACAGCTTGGTTGCATGTCAGTCTTAGTTGAAGTGATAGTGAAAAGCCACTCTTTACGCCGTATAAAGTTAATTTGGGTTTCTTGTGTGACCGCGGTGGCTGGCACAAGATTTACCAACCCTGATAAGTTGCTTTAACTAAGTCAAGTTTACACTTATTGCTTAATATTAATTACTGCTGAGTACCCTTGGGGGTGTGGCGATGCAAGGCGTTTTGGGCTGCAATTGGGGAAGTGTGCCTGATGCCTGCTCCTACTGTCTTTTTAAGGTATTGAGGGCATTTTCACTGGGGCGCGGATACTTGCATGTATATATTTGGCAAGAACTAACTGTAAGGTTAGGACTAAGTCTTTTTTGTCCTTGGGTATGTGTAATAGCCGTCTTAACATCTTCAGTGTTATGCTTTATTGTAAGCTACAAGAACTAGGATTGTTTTTGGGTCAAGTGGTTATTATTAGGGTTTATGTTTTAGTTATGGAGGTAGTTGATGTTGATTTAGGATTGGTTCGGTTAGTGGGTTTTAGGTGGTTGGGGAAATAGTTTGGTGGATAACAAAAATGTGTTGGTTGAGCAATTGGAAGTGTAGAAGGAGGTTTGATTGTTGGATTGAATAAGTAGGTTTAGTTAAGATTATGTGTTCTTGTAGTTGAAATTACAACGGTGGTTTTTCAGGCCAAAGGTCTTGGGTAGAAGCCAAGCAGGAATTGTTATGACGTATTTTATACTTTTTTTAAGTGTTAGTTTTATTTTGGGGGGGTTGGCAGTGGCTTCTAATCCTTCTCCTTATTATGCAGTGGTTGGGTTGGTGTTAGCGTCTGTTGTAGGGTGTGGATGGTTAATGAGTTTGGGGGTGTCTTTTGTGTCATTGGTGTTATTTTTAGTATATTTGGGTGGGATGTTAGTGGTTTTTGTGTATTCGGTTTCATTAGCAGCGGATCCGTATCCTGAAGCTTGAGGGGACTGGCGGGTTGTGGGGTATGGGGTTGGGTTAGTTTTAGCGCTGGGGGGAGGGGTGTTTGTTATGGGGTTATCAGGGTTACGGTGATTGGGGTTGGATACGGTGGATAGTGGGGGTGTTTTGCCAGTTCGGCTAGATTTTGAGGGTGCGGCTATGTTTTATTCTTGGGGGGTGGGGCAATTTTTAGTTGAGGTTGGGGCTTGTTGTTGACGTTGTTTGTTGTGCTAGAGCTTGTGCGAGGATTATCTCGGGGGGCAATTCGGGCGGTTTAAGGGGGCAAATTCAGAAAATAGTTTAATGAAAATACCAGCTTTGGGAGTTGGTGATAAGGGTTTGATTCCTTTTTTTCTGAGGGGTAAGGGGATAAGATTTGGGGTTAATTATTAGAGGAGTGTAGGAAAAAAGTGTTAATTGGGGTGGTGGGGTTGGAAGGGGAAAGAAAATAGTTAAGGTTGCCAATTAGGCGGGGAAATGGGTAGAAGGTAGTGGGGTGAGTTTAAGTGTAAACGAATGAATAAACAAACAAATGATGAAAGGAAAAAATGGGGTGAGTTTAAGTGTAAACGAATGAATAAACAAACAAATGATGAAAGGAAAAAATGGGGTGAGTTTAAGTGTAAACGAATGAATAAACAAACAAATGATGAAAGGAAAAAATGGGGTGAGTTTAAGTGTAAACGAATGAATAAACAAACAAATGATGAAAGGAAAAAATGGGGTGAGTTTAAGTGTAAACGAATGAATAAACAAACAAATGATGAAAGGAAAAAATGGGGTGAGTTTAAGTGTAAACGAATGAATAAACAAACAAATGATGAAAGGAAAAAATGGGGTGTAACAAGTTGGATAAAAAATTTTTACAAATTGATGATGCAAATTTTATTGATTGGGAAATTAGGGAAATGGAATGTTTGTAAAATAAAAAATTTTTGTTAAAAAATTTTTTAACGAAAATTAGTGATGAATAAGGGAAAAGTCCCTAGATCATTGCAAAAATGACAAAATTTTTTGTGATTTTTTGTGATTTTTTGTGAAATTTTCAAGAAAAAATATGTCTGGCGTGCATTAATTAAACTGCAACTTGATGAGAGACGTAATTGAGAAACCAAGCCAACAGCACCTGACGGTGAATCAGTGCAACAGTATGAGACCGAGAAGCATCCTGCCTACCATATCATTAATTTACCCGCGAAAGTGAGAAAACCGCTCGCCGACCACAAGGGGTACATGTCAACCATATATGGGAGCCCCCTGGCGGAGCACTCTGAAGGGCTTATTGAGATCTACCCCAAAAAAAAAACCAAAAGTATAGAAAAGGGAAAATGCCGCGATCACGAGGTCCAAATTGGCCAAGCATCCCCAACCATTAGTAACGGAGCGCAAGTTTAGGAAAATTAAGCAAGTTATGGCCCTGACCGAGGAACCAGAGGCGACAAAGAGCAATTTATGAGAGCGGGTGTAGGGTGGTAGATGAAAGAACGCACCTGAAGCTGGGCATGATAAACATTACTAACGCCGGGTTGCTGGTTTCTCGTGAGAGGTACGATTAATAAATAACCCAGCGCCTCTTGGTCAGTACATAGAGCAAGGTTAAGTGGTGAGAGGTCCTTGAACGGTGGATTCTGGGTCTTTGGAGGTTCCTCGTGTTGTGAAGGTTTTTATGCGAAAGTTAGCGGTGTTAGGTTTTAGTCCGATTAGCGGGATTGTTCCTAGAACATGACATGTTATGAGGTTGTATGGGAATGTGCCTAGATCTGTCTATGGCCGGTTTTGGATGGTATGGGAGAAGATGTGAAGATTTGGTTGGTTTTACAATAATGGTATGCCTGAGTTTCCTGCATCGGCATTTTCCATGTACATGTGTGGAGAATGCGATGCAAAGTAATACATACCATAGCGTATGGGGGGAGGGGGGGCCCCCATGTACGTATTAATTGGGAAATTTGAGGAACTTGAATATTTTTTGGGAACTTGAATTTTTTTGGACAACTCTAAGAAGGGGGTGATCTTCAATCTTTGGTTTACAAGACCAATGTTTTTTATAAACTATTAGAGTAGTTAGAGATTAAGTATCTTGTTTTCTAGAAGGCTGATAGTGGGGAATAGGATAAGGATGATAGTAAAGTAGGTAGCTGATGCAAGTTGCCCAATGATGATAAATGGATGTTCAACTGGTTGACTACCGATTCATGTAAGGATCAAAAGGTTAGTAACTAGGATTCAAAATAGGAGTTGGGAGATGGGTCGGAAAGGTTATTGTTCGTTGCTTTGACATGTGGAGGAATGGGGCTAAAAATAGAATTAGGACGGAGGCAGCGAGAGCTAGGACTCCTCCTAATTTGTTAGGGATTGATCGTAGAATAGCATATGCAAATAGGAAGTATCATTCAGGTTTAATATGAGGAGGTGTAACTAATGGATTTGCAGGTGTAAAATTTTCTGGGTCTCCTAAAAGGTTAGGTGAGAATATAGCAAGTGTTATTAGTGGGATGAGGAGGAATAGAAGGCCTAACACGTCTTTCATTGAGAAGTAAGGGTGAAATGGGATTTTATCACAGTCTGAATGAATGCCTAGGGGGTTGTTTGAGCCTGTTTCATGTAGGAAGGTTAGGTGAATGAAAGTGAGACCTGCAATCAAGAATGGGAGAAGGAAGTGAAGGGCGAAGAATCGGGTGAGCGTAGGGTTATCAACTGAGAACCCTCCTCAGGCTCATTCTACAAGTGTTTGGCCAATATAGGGGATAGCTGAGAATAAGTTAGTAATTACTGTGGCGCCTCAGAATGATATTTGGCCTCATGGGAGAACATATCCTACGAAAGCAGTTGCTATTAAAGTTAGGAGGAGAACAACTCCTGTGTTTCAGGTTTCTTTATATAGGTAGGAACCATAGTAGAATCCTCGTCCAATGTGTAGGTAGATGCACATGAAGAAGAAGGAGGCACCGTTTGCGTGGAGGTTTCGGATCAGTCAACCGAATTGGACATTTCGACATGTATGAGCAACGGATGTGAATGCTAGAGTGATATCTGCTGTATAGTGCATTGCAGTAAAAGGCCAGTGGTAATTTGAATTATTAGGCAGATGCCTAGGAGAGATCCGAAATTTCATCAAGCGGAAATGTTTGATGGTGTTGGGAGATCAATTAAGGAGTTATTGATTATTTTTAGAAGAGGATGATGTTTTCGTAGGTTGGGGGTCATTAATTTTAGTTCTGTGTAAGTGAGATAATAATTAAGATAGACAGAGCGAAGGTTCCTAGGTAGGTTTTGATTAATCCGGAGTGGAAAGTAGTTAGGGTTTTAGATGTTTTGAGTTGAAGGATTGCTAGTCCTTCTGGGCCAATTTTTTTATATCAGGATAGGTCGATTAGGTGGGATGCAATGTTTTGGCCGTTGCTTAGGAGGTTGGTGGAGCTGAGGCGGTGTATGAGGGGATTAAAGTATCCTAGAGTGTTGGAGAAGTTTATAGTCATATTTTGCTTAGGAAGGGTGAGTGAATGCGTGAGTTTTGATAGTTCCAGTGCTAGAATAATACCTAATGTTGTGATAATGATGGCTGTGGTTTTTGTAAGAAGAGGCATAGTTATAGGAGGGGTTTTTGTGGGAGAAATATAAGAGGTGATTAGTAATCCAGCCATGATACTTCCGAGAGCAAGACGGGTGATTGGGTTTGTGACTGCTGGGTTGTTTTCATTAATGGGGGTAATAGAAGGAATTCGGGTGTAGTCGGTTTGTACTAGTAGGGTTATACGCAGGCTATAAGTTGCAGTAAATGATGTGGCTACAAGTGTTAGAAGGAGCGCTCAGGTGTTTAAGTAGGAGGTGTTGAGGCTTTCGATGATGAGGTCTTTTGAGTAGAACCCTGCTAGAAATGGGGTTCCTATGAGAGCTAGGTTTCCGATTGTCAGACATGAAGTGGTTGTAGGGAGTAATTTTTGTAGACCTCCTATTTTCGGATGTCTTGTTCACCGTTGAGGCTATGGATGATAGATCCAGAGCAGAGGAAGAGTATGGCTTTGAAGAATGCGTGGGTGGAAATATGTAGAAAGGCTAGTTGGGGTAGGTTTAAGCCAATAGTAACTATTATTAGGCCTAATTGGCTGGATGTAGAGAAAGCAATAATTTTTTTGATGTCGTTTTGGGTAAGAGCGCATGTAGCGGCAAATAGTGTGGATAGGGCACCTATACAGAGGCACGCAGTTAGAGCGATTTGATTACTACATAATATGTGGTGAGTGCGAATTAATAGAAAGATTCCGGCAACTACTATTGTACTGGAATGGAGTAGAGCGGATACAGGAGTTGGTCCTTCTATAGCGGCTGGGAGTCACGGGTGGAGGCCGAATTGGGCGGATTTACCTGTGGCTGCTAAAATGAGTCCTATAAGAGGAAGTAAGGGTATTTGGTTTGGGTAAGATGGTTGTTGAATTTCTCATGTATTGATTGAAGAGGCTAATCATGCTATGCAGAGGATCAGTCCGATATCTCCGATACGATTATAAAGTACGGCTTGGAGTGCGGCGGTGTTAGCTTCTGCTCGGCCGTATCATCATCCGATTAGGAGGAAGGATATAATTCCAACTCCTTCTCAGCCAATAAATAGGAGGAATATGTTGTTGGCGATAATTAAGATTAGCATAGCAATGAGGAAAATTAAGAGGTAGAGAGAGAATTTTGTGGCATGAGGTTCTGAGGCTATGTACCATGTTGCGAATTGTAGAATAGATCATGTTACGAATAGAGCAATGGGAAGAATATTAAGGAGTATTGGTCTATTTTAAGGTTAAAAGGGATTTTGAAGTTTGTAATGAATTTTCACTCTCAATAGAAGGTAGTGTTTTCCATATTAGAATAGATAGAGAGGATTATGGGAATTAAACTGGTCATGAAGGAAGTTTTGACAGTATATATAATGGTGGTTGGGGAGTTTTGATAGTTCTTGGATAGAAGGGGAAGAAGAATAGGAGTAGAAAGAATGGCCAAGGTTAGGAATATGGAGGTGTTGAGAATTAATGGAAAGTCCATTACTTTTACTTGGACTTGCACCAAGATGAATGGCTCCTAAGACCAGTGGATTGCTATTATCCTTTAAAAGTAAGGGGGCTGAGGTCTTAGGCTCAGATGCAAGAGTTAGCAGTTCTTGTTGGTTAAACCTCCCCTCGGCAGGCAAGAAGAGTTTAACTTCTATTTTTAGGATCACAGTCTAATGTTTGGCTTAAAACTATGCTTGCATATGGGGATTCCTGAGATTAGTTCTGGTTTTAGGATGAGGAGAAGGGAGGGTAGAATGTGGAGTGTTATAAGGAGATGTTCTCGCGTATTCGAATTTTGGGTAGTTGTGATGTAAGTTGGGGTTGGTCCTCGTTGGTTATAAGGAGTATGTAGAGGGTGTAGGCTGCAGTCAGTAGAGTTGCGATTCCGGTTAGGATGATAGTGAATGCAGATCAATTGAAGAGAGCAATTATGATAGTTAGTTCAGCTATTAGATTAGTGGTAGGAGGAAGAGCCATGTTAGTTAGGTTAGCTAGAAGTCATCAGATTCCTATGAGAGGTAGGAGGGGTTGTAGGCCTCGTGTTAAGAGGAGGGTGCGGCTGTGTATGCGTTCATAATTTGTATTAGCTAGGCAAAATAGTATGGAAGAGGTGAGTCCATGTGAAATTATCAAGATTATCGCTCCTGAAAAAGATCAATGGGTTTGGATTATTGTTGCGGCAATGACTAGGCCTATATGGCTTACCGAGGAGTAGGCGATTAGAGATTTAAGGTCAATTTGGCGTAGGCAGATGGAGCTTGTTATTAATGCCCTCATAGGGCTAAGGTTAGGAATGGGTAGTAGAGGTAGTCGAGCAGGGAGTTTAAGACCATTGAGATACGTATAATGCCGTACCCTCCAAGTTTGAGGAGGAGTGCGGCTAGAAGTATGGACCCTGCGATTGGTGCCTCTACGTGGGCTTTTGGGAGTCATAGGTGTAATCCATAAAGGGGGGCTTTTACTATGAAAGCGAGTAGTAGGGCTAGGCTTGATATGAGGCCTGTTCAGGAGTTTGTAAGGGATGGATGTGAAAGTTTTATTATAATGATGTGCATGGACCCTGTTTGAGTGTGAAGATAAAGGATCGCAACTAATAGGGGAAGAGAACTGACTAGGTATAGAATAAGAGGTAGACCCCAGCACTTAAACGTTCTGGTTGGCTGCCCCATCGTGTAATTAGAATTAGAGTAGGGATTAAGGTTGCTTCGAATGCAATATAAAACAATATCAGTTCTAAGGCTGAGAAGGCCAGGATGATAAATGGTTGAGCAAGGATTATGGTTATGATAAATATATATTTTCGTGTAGGGGGCTCTTGCTGGAGGTGATTTTGGCTTGCTAACATTATAAGGGGCAGAAGTCAACAAGATAGGAA